>NW_028270154.1:7575000-7875000 GCF_037043375.1 Chiloscyllium plagiosum | reverse complement strand
AGGCGATTCATCATTTGCTCCTGACTGCTGTTGACGGGGGATCCCCGGAGCGGACTGGTACAGCCCAAATTATCGTCACTGTGCTGGATGTCAATGACAATTCTCCCGCGTTTGACCAGATGCTCTATAAAGCCAGTCTACTGGAAAATGTACCGATTGGCACAGCGGTTATCAGATTAAATGCGAGCGATCCGGACGAAAGCACGAACGCAGAAATAGTGTATTCTCTCAGTGACCTCACTCCAAGTACTGTCCGAGAACTTTTTGAAATGGATTCTCGAACAGGTGAAATCAAAGTCAAAGGGATTATAGATTTTGAAGAAACCGAGACTTATGAAATTATAGCGGAAGCCAAAGACAAAGGTCCATTTGCACTCCCCGTGCATTGCACTGTCCTCATTGACATCGAGGATGTCAACGATAATGCGCCCGATATGACTCTGATGTCAGTATCTAATTCAGTCCGAGAGGATGTGCCTTCTGGAACTGTGATAGCACTGATCAGTGTAACCGACCGAGATTCGAAAGACAACGGACTTACTGCCTGCTTACTTCATCCCAACCTGCCGTTTGAACTCAAATCGACATTTAAAAATACGTACACGGTGGTTGTCCAGCAGCCGCTGGACAGGGAAACCATGTCTGAATACCGAATTGGAATCTCTTGCTATGATTCAGGATTTCCTCCTCTATCTACTAACAAAACTATTCCAGTGCAGGTGTCAGATGTAAATGACAACCCGCCACGTTTTGCAAATGCCTTTCACACTGCATACGTGATGGAGAATAACGCCTTTGGGGCTTCCATCTGTTCAGTTTCTGCTTTTGATCCTGACTTGGGTCCAAATTCCCACCTTACCTATTCCGTTTTCGACAGCCTGCTCCAAGGTATGCCCATCTCATCGTATGTCTCCATCAATTCAGAGAGCGGGATCATCTTTTCACAGCGCTCCTTTGATTACGAAAAGCTTAAGAATTTCCAGATTTATGTTCAAGTGCAGGATGCTGGTTTGCCGCCGCTCAGCACAAATCATACAGTGCATGTAGTCATTCTGGATCAAAATGACAATGCACCTGTAATTGTGTTTCCTCTAACAAGGAATGGATCCGCAGTAACCATTCCTCGACTAGCAGATCCAGATTATTTGGTCGTCAAGGTAATTGCCATTGATGCCGATTCTGGACAGAACGCACGGTTGTTTTATCAGCTTCTCGATGCGACAGATAAGAATCTTTTCGCTATGAGGATTAACTCGGGAGAAGTGAGGACTACTCGTCAAATTGATGACAGAGATGTTGCAGTACAGATGATGGTCGTACTGGTAAAAGACAATGGGCATCCTCCTTTATCTGCCACTATTACCATCTCGCTATCAATTGTTGATAGTACTGAAGACGTTATTCATTCCGTTACACTTATGCCTAGAGTCCCTGAGTATCCCTCTAGTGCAGCCCTATATATAATTATATCTTTAGGGGCAATCACACTTACTCTGATGGTTGCGCTAATAGCTCTTGTTATCACAGTTTGTCGCAGTTCAAGCAATGATGAGGACTGGTGTTTGTGTTTTGAACATAGCGATTCAGAAACGATATATCGAAATTCCAACTTAAATTTTCACACCGTGCCAGACTCCAGTCTAATTAAAAACGTTATTGAAGTACGTGGGTCTGGTTCTCTCGCTGAAACGTACTGCTATACCCTGCGGACTGCCTCGGAATCGGGTAAAGGTGATTCCCAATTCCCGACCCACTTAAGTGCAGCATCCACCAGATGCCAATCTAATGCTGCTGATAGGTATTTTTCAGACTGTAATCTAAAAGAAATGGACAACGCCACAATGTTTGCCACTGAGGTAGGTGTCTTGGACTTTAAGACGTCATATTTATTTCATTATTTCCATTACTTTCATGCAAACAGCGGAAAACAGAGATTTTCATCTGTGAAGTACGGCAACTGTACGCTAAAGAGTGAAAGTGAAGAGTGCAATAGCAATTCTTGTAACCTTTTAATTTTCTCAGCTAATTTGTTGTTGAAAGTGGCTAACACTTTTGGAGTCTGTTAGAACAGTAATAGGGGAGAAAGTAAGGTCTGCAGATGCTGGAGATCAAAGTTGAAACTTTATTGCTGGAACAGCACAGCAGGTCAGGCAGCATCCAGGGAACAGGAGATTCGACGTTTCGGGCACAGGCCCTTCTTCAGGAATGAAGAACAGTAATAGACCACTCAATTATGAATTTCCATTGGTGGAACAGTGAGTGTTAGCATAATGATCTCAATTAGGAATCTCTACCTACCCAGCACCAAGGAGAAAGTGAGGACTGCAGAGGCTGGAGATCAGAGCTGAAAATGTGTTGCTGGAAAAGCGCAGCAGGTCAGGCAGCATTCAGGCTCATGCCTGAAACGTCGATTCTCTTGCTCCTTGGATGCTGCCTGACCTGCTGCGCTTTTCCAGCAACACATTTTCAGCTACCATGCACCAAATCATGTAAACATACCCTGTGTCAATAGTCTTCAAAATTTAAGGTAACAAAGAATCTGTGAGTAAGCTTGATGTTCTCAGACCACATTCAATACCCAGTGCTCAAAGCATTTTACAGAAGTCCCATATTTAACACAAGATTCAGTGTGTTTATTTTCCAGACGTTTTGTGATCAATATGGTTTCATGGTCCTTCAATAAGCAAACGAAACATGATGACAGTGAGGGCTGTAGATGCTGCAGAAGTCCGAGTCGATATGGCATTGTGCTGAACAAAAGCACAGCAGATCAGGCAGCATCTAAGGAGCAAGAGAGTCAACATTTTGGGCTTAACACTTCATCAGGTCTGGGGAAGGGGAAGGGGCTGAGAGATAAATGGGGGAAAGGCAGGTGGGATGGCGATGGGTGAGTGAAGACAGGAAGTGATTGTGAAAGCTCTCCTTCCCCTTCCCCAGACCTGATGAAGAGTTATGCCTGCAATGTCGACTCTCATGCTTCCTAGATGTTGCCTGACCTGCTGTGCTTTTCCCAGCACCACACTTTATTGAATCGGACTTCTCGAGCACTCACAGTCCTCACTATCTCCTAGTTGCTGCAAATTGTACTGCAAAATCTCTCCCAAGGATGCTGACCTTGAAAATGTTTTCCCCCACCCTTCACAAAGAAAACCACACCTTCCAGTGGCCATCAATTTCAACTCCCTCTCCCACTCTCCTGATGACATATCCATTCTGGGTCTCCTCCACCATCTGTAAACAGCCACCTGCAAACTGGAGGAGGAACACCTTATCTTCTGCCTCAGGAGTCGACAACCACACAACCTCCACATTGAATTCACCAGTTTCCAAATCTTTCCTCCCCTCATCCTATCCCAGATCCAATCCTCTGGATCCACCCTCTTGATCTGGCCCTGTCCATCTTCCATCCCACCTATCCACTCCACACTTCCCACGGACCTATCGCAATCACCTCTTACCTTCACCCAACTATTGCCATGCAATCTACCTTTCCCCAAGCCCCAAACCCCTCCTCCTATTTATTTCTCCGCCCTCTTCCTCCTCCCTAGTTTTGATGAAGGGTTATGCTCAAAACATTGACTCTCTTGTTCCTCAGATGCTGCCTGGCCTGCTGTGCTTTTTCCAGTGCCACACTTTATACAAACATATAACATGGTGCCCATGCCATGTGTCCCAACCTCTGAGTTCAAGTTCCAACTGCGCAGAGGTGTGTCAAAACATGTCTGAACAGGTTGATTGAAAATATCTGGGAAATATAGGTACAAGTGAGCAAAAAGAATGGACCAACAAGTCTATTGAGCTTGTACCTGAAAGTAATGTTAATAACAAAAGAGTCTTCCCTTCAACAAATTAAACACCCAATCGACTTACAAAGGCAAAAGTAAGAAATGTTAGGCAAAAGTTTAGAAAAGAACTCTACCTCACTAAAAAAAAAAACAGATTGTCCCCTCTGGTCCCACAGAATAATTAAAAATATATTCCATCATATCATAGAGACATATGGCCCAAGCGTAAATCCCACCTAGCTTCTTGGCCATTTGATGCAGTTGCAGGATCTGTCAAAACTTCTATATTTTTAACACATTTATAAAATAATTTAAAAATATCTAATTCCATGGACATCTGCATTGCTTTATTGTTCATCCCCAGTTGCCATGAGAAGGTGGGTGATTCCATCGTTTTTTGTTCAGTGACTTCAGAATAAAATCAAGAACTATGATGATACGGGACTCTAGTCATTACAGATCAGAACAACTAGTGGCAAAATAATGTGTCTGACACAAGTGATGATATATCTAAATTACGTGTTAGATCAGTTCAGGGAGCAGGTATAAATCACTACCCTGTATGGAATCATATACAAGTCAGAACAGTACAATACAAGAGAGCAATTTACTTTCTGGCAGGAACTGTTCAGGTCCAACAATTTTAGGGAAGTTTTCTGGGGAGACTTTACATGTAGTAGTTGGTTGTTAGTGGTGGTAGTGGAGAGACAGGGGGTGGGTGGTAGGGGGGAATGGCAGAAGAAGGCATTCAGGTAGGTTCTCTGATAATGTTACCACCTCCTTGGTGTTTTTCATGGAGAACTGGATGTTCCACTCTGGCAGTGGTGGGTGGCCAGTTACAGTATTCAATATACAATGAATTGTGCTAACATGTTATCAATAAACAGAACACATCTACCTCTCACAAGCCCACCCCACCGTCCCGTGTTTAAACACATTTGTGTTCAATGATGACCCTGACAGCTCTAATCGGTACTTTTCATACCTCTAGTACTTTAATATTTCTAAACTGAATGCAGTTTCAAGGAGTGACATGACCACATGATCTCTTCTGATGTATAACCAATTCGTTTGGCTGTTCAGTTTTTTGATTTGCTTTTATGCATTAATTCTACTAAGATCACTATCAAGTGCATTCTAGATTCACCCCTGAGTATACCAACACCTATAATGGAATATGCATTTTGTTTCCACTTTAGAAAAATATGTTTCAAAAACGCTGAAAGTTTTTAAGGACAAAGCAGATCATGCCATGGTATATAATGAAGGGAGAACAAAATGTAGAAAGTAATAAGTAAAATCGCATAATGATCATCAGCAATAGAAAAAAAATGCAATTAACTCCATAGTAAACTTTAAATTTGCAAAACCTGATGAGATAGTGGTACTTGGCAAAGTAATCCAGTATCCCAGACTAGGGTTTCAGGGACATTAATTCAAATCCAACCAAGACAGAGAGTGAAATTTGAATCTACTTTAAAACTAGACTTTGAATTTTAAAACTTTAAACTTGAATCTGTTTCATCAGTCAGAGCACTGAGTACAGGAGTTGCGGCATTACATTACAGCTGTACAAGACATTGGTGAGGCCACATTAAGAGTACGACATGCAATTCTGGTTGCCCTGCTTGAAATAGGATGTTGTTAAACTGAAAAGGGTGCAAAAGAAGATATACACAGATGTTACTGAGACTGGAAGTTTTGCTGGATAGGCCGGATTTTTCTTCCTGTGAACCATAGGAGGCTGTGGGGTGACCTCAGAAATTTTTAAAATCATGCGGGACATAGATAAGCCAAAATCTTTTCCCCAGGGTAGGGAAGTCAAGAACCAGAGTGCATAGATATAAGGTGAGAGAGTAAAGATTTAAAAGTGACTTGAAGGGCAAATGTTTCACACAGAGGTTGGTGCATATATGGAATGAGCTGCCATAGGAAGTGATAGAGACAAGTACAATTACAATATTTAATAGTCATTTTGACAGGTACATGAATAGGAAGGTTTAGAGGGATGTGGGTCAAATGTAGGCAAATGAGACTGGTTCAGTTTAGGAAACCTGGTCAACATTGGACGAGTTGGACAGCAGAGGCCTGTTTCCAAGCTATGTGCCTCCATGACTCTATAATTGAAATTAATAGTTCATGTAATCTTGTAACAAATGTCAATAAATATAAATACTCAACTAGTTCACTAATGTTATTTAGGAAATGAAATCTGCTATCCTTACCTGATTTGATTTGTATATGACTCCAGATGCACAGTGGTCTCAACTGCTCTATAAAATGACCCATCAATTTATTCAGTTCAAGGGCATTAATGGTTAGGTTACAGAACAACTGTAATAGGTGCATAAAAGTATCTGCAATTTCCTTGCTGTGGTATATAGCACTCTGCTGTGGATGTATACCACAGTGTCTTCGCAGTACTTACACCACAAGGACTGCAGCAGTTAAAAAGTGAAACTTTCACTTTTTCAAGAGCAATTGTGGATAGGCAACAAAATTGATCTTGTGAATAACACTTTTGCTCCAAGAACAAACAAAAATAAATCTGAAAATGCTTATAAATGATAATTGAAGAGCTTTTACAAATGTTTGCTCCCAACATAACAATTTCTCTACGAGGGGCAAATTTTGGGAAGTTAAATTTAGAGTCCAACTGGCATATGTACAGTACATTCTATAGGTATTGTAGACTTTAGCACACAATTTTCTAGAATGTTTTCCATTGAGTGAAATTCTGACATGAAATAAATGTTTGTGAATTAATATTGAAATACACAACATTTCAAATATGTTTTAAAATAAAAATACTTGTAAAATGAAAACAAAAATTGAGTCAAAACAAAAGGGGCAAGATGTTGTAAGTAAATGTCATTTATTTGGCAAATTAAGCCAGAATAAAAATACACCAATTTATATTTCTTTTATAATGTCACAGGAAATTTTTGATAAAGGAAACCAACCCTTAGGCCTTTAACATCCAAAGCATATAACTGATATCTCTCTAGTATAACATCTTTCATTTTCATAAAGAGATCCTTTGATCACCAGTCTGATCATTTCTGATCGTCAGATCTATTTAGAAAGGGGAGTTCCCTATTCAGCACTTGCAATGTTTTCTGCTGTTTTTGCTTTTAATTTCCAGCAATGATTTATGATATATCTTCAACATAAGAAGTTATTGATCTGTGCAGGGCAACATCACAAATTGCTCTTTGCCATGTTTAGGCCAATGAAAACAGGAATTTAAATATTGATTAACTGCATGACCATATCTTAAACATTTGCAGGCAGCATCCTATCTATTTTCAGGAGCTGCACATTATTAATTACTTTCAACAAAGTTAAAGAATATGAAGCTTGATTTACTGTCATTTCTGATGTAAAGTCATCAGTCTGAAACATTAACATTCTGTTCACATCTGCTAAGTTTTTCCAACATATTCTGTTTTAATTTCAGGTTTTCAGTACTCACAGTATCTTACTTTCATCAGAAAAAAGATACATTGCTTAGAATACAAAGAGGCAAAGCTATATTTTAGTTAGATATAAACTTGTTTACACCTCTTCTTGTGTAGCATTTTTGCTTCTGGGTAGTGTACCTTAGGAAAATATGTTAGCCTTGGCGATACACCAGAATCATGTCAGTTCTAAAAAGATTGAATTGTGAACACTGGTTGCATGAACTGTTTTCTTTAATTCATAGGATGTGGGAATCACTGACAAATCCAGCATTTATTGCATATCCCTAACTGTCCTTCAGAACATGGTGATGAGCTCTCTTGAACCACTGCAGTCTGTGTGATGAAGTTACTCCTGTTGTGATGCAAAGGAGGGAGTTCCAGAATATTGACCAGGTGACGATGAAGGAATGACAAAATATTTCCAAGTTAGGTTTTGTCTGATTTGCAGGGGAAATTGCAAGTGATCATGTTTCCATATGCCTGATTTATTTGCTCTAACAGGTATGAGAAGTCACAGGTTTTGAAGAAACTAAGGTGAGTTTATGCAGTGCAACTTGTGATTGGCTTACACTGATGGTCCTTGAGTTATGGAGTCATATAGCACAGAAACAGACCCTTCGATCCAAATAGTCCAGGCTAACGATAATCAAAAATTAGACTCATCCCACCTGCCTAACTTTGGCCAATATCCCTCCAACATTTCTCATTCAAGTAATTATCTAAATGTCTTTTATCTCTGTAACTGTACTCACATTCACTGCTTCCTCTGGAAGTTCATTCCACACACAGACCTGTCTCTGTATATAAAAATTGTTCCTCACGTCATTTTTAAACCTTTCTCCTCTCACTTTAAAAATATGACTTCCAGTCTTGAAAAACCTCCTATCCGAGGGAAAAGACACCTGACATTTACCTTATCTATGTCCCTCATGATTTTATAAAGCTCTATAAGGTCACCCATTAACCTCTTATGCCCCAGTGAAAAAAAATCCCAGTCTATACAGCCTCTCCTTCTAATTCAAACCTTCCACACCTGGCAGCCTCCTTGTAAATCTCTTCTGAACCCTCTTTTAACGCAACGACCAGAACAGGACACAGTACTATGGAAGAGGCCTGACCAATGTCTTGTGTAACCACATCATAATGTCCCAACTCTTATACTCAAAAGTCTTTGCAATGAGGCAAGCATGCTAAAGGTCTTCTTAACTACCCTTACCCTATTTATATGTGTTACAAATTTTGAAGGATTATGTTACCTGAAACTCTAGTTCTCTCAGTTTTACAAGGTCCTACCATTAATTGTGTAAGTTCTGCTCTTGTTTGTTTTACCAAAATGCAATACCTCACATTTATCCAAATTAAAACCCAGCTGTCACCCTTCAGCTTATTCACCAAATTGATTAAAATTTCAATTTCAAATTTCAAAAGGTTAGCTTTTTTCACTGTCTACTATACCAACAATTTTGGTGTCCTCCACAAACTTACTAACCATGCCTTTTATATCCTCATCGAAATCATTTACATAAGTGACAACAAAAGGAGACCTAGCGCCGATCCCTGTGCAGCACTGGTGGTCACAGGCCTCCAGTCTGAAAAACAACCACCCACTATTACTCTCTCTCTCCTGCTGTTAAGCTAATTTTGTATCCAATTGGCAAGCTCACCCTGAATCCCATATGATCTTATCTTTACTAACTAATCTGCCTTGCAAAGCATTGTCAAAAGTTTTACTAAAGTCTATGTAAACAATGTCTACCACTGTGTCCTCATCAATCTTCTTGGTTACTTCCTCAAAAACTCAAAGAAATTTGTGAGAAATGAGTTCCCTTGCACAAAACCATGTTGACTATCTCTGATCATTCCATGTCTCTCTACATACATATAAATCCTATATTTAAGAATCAGTTCCAACAACTTACCCACCTCACAGGTCCATAGTTCCCAGGCTTCTCCCTGCATCGTTTCTTAAACAAAGGCACATCAGCCACTCTCCAACTCACCAGTCATCCGGCACCTTACCTATAGCTGTAGATGATACAAATATTTCCGCAAAATGCTCTGCAATTTCCTTGCTAACTTCCCACAACATCCTGGAATGTACTATACCAGATTCTGGCGATTTAGCTACCTTTATATTTTCCAAGAATTTCTTCTCTGCAATGGGAAGTGTTTTCAAACATCAATGTTTATCTCCCTGAGTCTCGAGCTCCTGTGCAACTTTGAAATTCGAATGAGTGTCAATAAGTTGGGCCGCTTTGTCCAGAATGATGCTGAACATAGTGGAACTGCACACATCCAGGCAAACACAGTATATCATCATACTCCTGACTAGTGCCTTGTAGATGGTACAAAGGCTTTCAGGGAGCCCGAGATGAGTCACTGACCATAGAACACTCATCGTCCTACCTGATCTTGTAACCACAGTATTTGAATGGCTGGTCTAATTAAGTTTCTGGTGAGGCCAGAATATTAATGCAGCAGTCTAAGCAATGGTAATGCATTGAATGTCAAACAAAGATGTTTAGATTCTATCACGATGAAAATGATGATCGCAAGGTACTTGTGTGGAATGTGTATAACGTTTGGTACGTTTTCTAGATCTTGTTGTATGTAAGCACTGGTAGCTTCATTGTCTGAAAACTTTGTAGCAGCATCAACAACTATTCTTAGGTCTATCTTTATGATGAGGGTGTTGATTATTGCTCATGGAACTAAAAATGGTGTGCTCAGTACACCACCCTCCGGACCTCCTCTCAGTGTCCTGCAGTTGAGGCAAATGGACTCCAATAATTAGAACAATTTCCTGTTGTGTAGGGTTATAACTACAGCCAGTGGGAGATTTTACCTGTCTCCAAGTGACTTGAACTTTATCATGCTTGTTTCAAAATGTTGCCTTCATGTCAATGGCAGTCACTGTAAGGTTATGTATGGAAATCAGGTCTTTTGTCTGTGCTTGGAGAAAGGTTCCAATAAAGTCTGAAGATGAGTGGCCATAGCAGAATGCAAATGGACTGTCAATGAGCATGTTATTGGTGAGTAAGCGATGCTTGAAGGTGTTGTCAATAACAATTCCCATAAACAATGCTGATGATTGAAATTGGATTAATATGGTGAGAACTAGATTAAATTTGCCCTGCTTTTTGTTGATAGATTCTCTTTCAGTCAGTATTCATTTTTGTCAGGTAGATGGCAGTAGGTGGCAGTTTGGGAATGGCTTGAGTTAAGGCACATCTTGTACGAGAGTACATATTCAGCATTATAGCTGGGGCATTGCTGAAGCCCATAGCCTTTGTTATATTCAATGTGCTTAGCCAATTCCTTGTGTCAAATGGATTCAAGAGAATTGGCTGAACACTGTTTTCTCTAATAGTGGGAACTACAAGAAGAGACTAAGATGGATCATCCACTTGGAACTCTTTGATAAAGATTGTTTTAAGTTTTTAATTTTCAACTTTGCACTCACCTACTGAGCTCGGCTATCACTGAGATTGGCAATATTTAAGAAGATTATATCTTCTACTAAACCTTGTTTAGTTTCCCATCAACATTCAAGATTCCATATGGAATGTTGGTGGAGATTTGATCTTATCTGTGAACTTGCTTAATTTTATAAATTCATAGCTTCAGATTTTGGCTGTTCAAGTCTGCACTGACATAACTATCACAAAATGTGCAGTAATCCCAATTTCCTGCCCTTGCCCCATATCCCTGAATGTCATTTTATCTCATGTGCTCATGCAAATTCTTTTTAAAGGTTGTAAGGTTTTCTGCCTCCACTACCTTGCCAGGCAGTGCATTCCAGATTTCCACCATCCACTGAGTGAAAATGTTTTTTCCCACATCCCCTTTGAATATCCTGCCCCTTATCCTAAAATGATGTGCTGTTATGGATTAACGCCTCAAACAAAAGGAACAGCTAGTCTCTATGCACCCTGTTCACACCGCTCAATTTTATGCACCTCATTCATGTCTCCCTGAATCTTCTCTGCTCGAGCAAAATCAATCCAAGTCTATCTAGTCTCTCCTAATAGCTCAATCTCTCCATCCCAGGCAACATCCTGTTGAACCCCCTTTGTACCCCATCTAGTTTAAACACTTCCTTCCTGTAGTGAGGTGAACAGAACTGCACACAGTATCCTAGCTGTGACTTAACCAATGCTCTGTACAATTCCAACATTATCTTTGGCTCTTACACTGAATGCCACAACTGATGAAAGTAGGTGTCCATTATGTCTTCTTAACTAACTTATTTGAGGAGGTGATGGCCTTGTGGTATTATTGCTGAAATGCTAATTCAGAGACCCAGATAACATTCTGGGGATGTGGGTTTGAATCCCGCTACGGTAGATGGTAGAATTTGAATTCAATAAATATCTGGAATTAAGAATCTAATGATGACTATGAATCCATTGGCAATTGTCAGAAAAAAAACCCATCCAGTTCACTAATTTTCTTTAGGGAAGGAAACTGCCATTCTAACTTGGTCTGGCCGACATGTGACTCCTGACCGACAGAAATGTGGTTGACTCTTAATTGCCTCTGGGCAATTAGGGATGGGCAATAAATGCTACTTTATGCTCTTAACCACTCTACCAATCTTGGTATTGTCTGCAATTTTGCTTAACATTCCCATCACAATTTCATCCATATAATTTGCCTACATAAGAAACAATAACAGTCCAGGTACTGATCCTTGTGGTTCATCATTGGTAACCAACTTCCAATTACTCAAACAGCCTTCTCCCACTACCCTTTGTGTCCTAATTCTAAGCCAGTTTCTGATTTATCTCACCATGTTTCCCTCAATTCCATCTGCTTTAAACTTCTCAATTAGATTAGATTACTTACAGAGTGGAAACAGGCCCTTCAGCCCAACAAGTCCACACCGACCTGCCGAAGCGCAACCCACCCAGACCCATTCCCCTACATTTACCCCTTCATCTAACACTATGAGCAATTTAGCATGGCTAATTCACCTAACCTGCACATTTTTGGACTGTGGGAGGAAACCGGAGCACCCGGAGGAAACCCACGCAGACACGGGGAGAATGTGCAAACTCCACACAGTCAGTCGCCTGAGGTGGGAATTGAACCCGGGTCTCTGGCGCTGTGAGGCAGTAGTGCGTGCCACCGTGCCACCCACAATTAGTCTCTCATGTGGGACTTTGTTAAAAGTTTGGATAAAATCCATATAAACCACATCAAACTTTTTTCCCACATCCACACACTTGATCACGTTTTTGAAAAATTATTAATAATTTGTTAGGCATGACCTCCACCTGAAAGCGTCATGCTGACTATTCATACGTAACCCAAGCCTATATTAATTCACTTGTTCAGAATTTTTACCAATAGTTTCCCGACCACAGATGTGAGAATCACCAGTCTGTAATTTCCTGGCATTTCGATCCCACTTCTTGAAAAGTGGAAAGACATCAGCCATCCTCCGGTTCTCTGGCATGTCCCCCATGGCCAGAATGAATTAAACATTTGTGTCAGAGCCCCTGCAATTTACTGCATTACTTCCTAAAGCAGCCTGAATGCAATTCATCTGGGCCAAGGCATTGTCTATTTTAAGTCCAACAGAGCCTCCAATATTTCCCCATTTCCTATGGCAAGCTGTGCAAGTTCCTCTCAGTCCCTTTTTCTGAATTCTATAACTGTGTTCTTCTTTTCCAGCATGAAGACTGAAGGTAAGTATTTATTTAGCACACTTCCAGTATCATGTGGCTTCACATACAGGTTGCCCCCTTGGTCTCTAGTGGGCCCTACTCTTTCCCTGTATAACCTTTTAATGTATTTTTTTTTTAAACTTAGGATTTGCCCTTATCTTGTTCACAAGTCCTTTTTCATGTCTCCTTTTTGCTTTTCTAGTTGCTTTATTTTTGTCTGAAACATGCTGTTTCCACGATTTTGCAAGCATATATTTCATATATATTATATGCATGTATCTTCAGCAGCTTTGCACCTCAACTTTAGACACATGTAGTTTTGATCCTGACATTCTCTTATACACTACTTCTTGAAACAGAGTTGGTCACATGGCTGGACTGTAATCAGAGTGAAGAATAAGTTCGATCATGAGGCTAGAAATTGTGGTTGTATACAATTCTGCTGTTGACAATGGCTCACAGTGTTTTATGCTTCAAGATTTCTTCTGAATCTACCCCATTTCATTGTCATCAGCAATGTGTATGACTGCCCATCTAGGAAATTTCTGATCCCATTTAGGACAAGGGTAAAGCCACACAATATGATGAAAGGTTCCCTAGCATGAAGGATTTTGTCTCCACAAAGAATGTGACGTGGCCACTTCTACTATCATGGTCAGTTCTAAATTAGGTGAGATCAAGGTCAAGTCAGAGTTTTTTCTCACACTGGTTCTTTCAGAACTTACCACAGGCCCAGTCTGGTGGCACAGTCCTTCAGACTTATGCCAACTTAATCAGTAGTGATGATACTGAGCGACTCACGGTGGTGGATGTTGATGCTCCCCCACATTCACTACATTTTATGTCTTTAGGGCTTATACTATTTGGACTACTATGGTGAACGCTACAGCGAATAATACTCGTTTATCAGCTGTGAAACAGAAATCAGGAAAAAATAGTAGAAGGCTTTTGCTTGGCTCACATCAAATGGTGTCCC
The DNA here is from genome assembly GCF_037043375.1 of Chiloscyllium plagiosum. Classification (NCBI taxonomy): domain Eukaryota; kingdom Metazoa; phylum Chordata; class Chondrichthyes; order Orectolobiformes; family Hemiscylliidae; genus Chiloscyllium; species Chiloscyllium plagiosum. Next base: position 7,861,103 of record NW_028270154.1, on the reverse strand, counting down.
AATAAAGACGTTAAAAGTGATTTAAAAATACATTCACCAAGTCAGAATTACAATCCGTTAAAACATAAAGAAATAGTCCACTATCTACCTATTCTAGCTCTTCAAAAGAATTGCAAGTTACCGCTCATCCTCTATTCATTGTACATAACCCTCAACATTTTTTTGCGCATTCAATTTGTTTTTGTAATTACTATTGACTGCTGTAGTTCACAGATCCCACTGTCACCATTCCTGCACCCCATTACCCTGAGGGGAACATCATCACTGCTCATGCCTCCACCCCCATTCCGCCCAACATCACGCCCACTCCAGTTACAGGCTCTGCCCTCACTCCCAGCTCCACACCTACACCAGGTCCTAGCTCCCAGCCCTGCCGAGTTTTCACCATTCCCCCAGACATTCCTCTCACTGAGGACGAATGATCAGTCCTCAGCAAAGGCCTTAACTTTATCCCCCTCCATCCACGCATCAATGAATTTAATACGCATCGTGACGTCAAACAATTCTTCCACCGCCTCTTCCGCCGAGCTTACTTTTACATTCAGGACTCCCGCCCACCTTCTGAGGATCCCTTCACTCGCCTCCAACATACTCTATCCACCTGGACACCCCACGCTGGCCTATTACCCACCCTTGACTTCTTCATTTCCAACTGCTGCCAAGACATTAACTGCCTCAAACTGCCTACACCCCTCCCCCACTTCAATCTCTCACCCTCACAACCCGCAGTCCTCCATCCCTCTGCTCCAATCCCAACCTCACCATCAAACCAGCAGATAAGGGGAGTGCAGTGGTAGTTTAGTGCACTGACCTCTGCATCGCTGAAGTCAGACGCCAACTCGATGACACCTCCTCCTACCACCCCGTCAACCATGACCCCACCCCCCATCACCAAACCATCACCTCCCAGACCATACAGAACCTCATCACCTCAGGAGATCTCCCACCCACAGCTTCCAACATTGTGGTCCAGGAACCCCACATCACCTGATTCTACCTCCTTCCCAAGATCCACAAGCCTGACCACCCCGGCCGACCCATCGTCTCAGCCTGCTCCTACCCCACCCAACTCATCTCCACCCACCTCGATACTGTCCTATCCCCCCTAGTCCAGGAACTCCCCACATATGTTCCAGACACCACCCTCACCCTCCACCTGCTCCAAGACTTCCATTTCCCTGGCCCCAATGTCTGATCTTCACCATGGACATCCAATCTCTCTACACCTCCATCCGCCATGAGCAGGGCCTCCAAGCCCCCTTTTCTTCCTCTCCCAACGTCCCCAGCAGTACCCTTCCACCGACATTCTTATTCGTTTGGCTGAACTGGTCTTCACCCTTAACAATTTCTCCCTCGAATCCTCCCACTTCCTCCAGACAAAAGGGGTAGCCATGGACACCGGTATGGGCTTAGCTATGCCTGTCTCTTTGTTGGCTACATAGAACAGTTCATCTTCCATTGTTAAACCGGCATCACTCCCCACCTCGTCCTCCATTACATTGATGACTGCATCGGCGCCACCTCGTGCTCCCACGAGGTGTTTGAGCAGTTCATCAACATTGACATATTTTACCAACTCCCACAGCTACCTGGATTACACCTCTTCCCACCCTACCTCCTGCAAAAATGCCATCCCATATTCCCAATTCCTCCACCTACGCCGCATCTGCTCCCAGGAGGAACAGTTCCACCAAAGAACACACCCGATGGCCTCCTTCTTTTGAGATCGCAATTTCCCTTCTCACGTGGCTAAAGATGCCCTCTAACGCATCTCATCCACATACCACACCTCCGCCCTCAAACCCCACACCCCCAATCATAACAAGGACAGAACCCCCCCATTCCTCACTTTTCACCCTAACCTTCGCATTAACCATATCATCCGCCGACATTTTCCGCCACCTCCAAACAGACCCCACCACTAGAGATATATTTCCCTCCCCACCCCTTTCCGCAAGGACCGTTCCCTCCGTGACTACCTGGTCAGGTCCACGCCCCCCCAACAAACCACCCTCCCGTCCTGGCACCCTCCTCTGCCACCGCAGGAATTGCAAAACCTGTGCCCTCACCTCCTCCCTCAGAGGCCCCAAAGGAGCCTTCCACATCCATCAAAGTTTCACCTGCACATCCACCAATGTCATTTATTGGCTCCGTTGGTCCCGATGTGGTCTCCTCTACATTGAGGAGACTGGACGCCTCCTCGCAGAGCACTTCAGGGAACATCTCCGGGACACCCACACCAATCAACTCCACCGCCCCTTGGCACAACATTTCAACTCCCCCTCCCACTCTGCCAAGGACATGCAGGTCCTGGGCCTCCTCAACTGCCACTCTTTCACCACTCGATGCCTGGAAGAAGAACGTCTCATCTTCCAACTCGGAACACTTCAACCCCAGGGCATCAATGTGGACTTCACCAGTTTCCTCATTTCCACTCCCCCCACCTTACCTCAGTTCCAACCTTTCAGCTCAGCACTGTCCTCATGACCTGTCCTACCTACCAATCTACTTTCCCACCTATCCACTCCACCCTCCCCTCTGACCTATCACCTCCATCCCCACCCCATTCACCTACTGTACTCTTTACTACCTTCCCCCACCCTCCTCTCTGACCTATCACATCCATCCCCACCCGCAATGAATGTATTGTACTCTTTGCTACCTTCTACCCAGCCCCACCTCGCCCCCTCCCCCCCCCCCATTTATCCCTCCACCCTTCCTGCCTCTATTCCTGATGAAGAGCTTTTACCCGAAACGTCGATTGTCCTGCTCCTCAGATGCTGCCTGACCTGCTGTGCTTTTCCAGCACCACTCTGATCTAAACTCTGGTTTCCAGCATCTGCAGTCCTCACTTTTGCCTTGCTGTCAGTTTTCTGTCAATCAATATACGACAATTCAAAGCCTAAAATCTAATATTCTTCTTAACTCCCCCACAGCATTTCTTTGGCCAATTATCTTGAAGTTGTGTGCATCAATTCCCCTCTGTCATTGAAAAGCAATTATTCTCAATTTGTTACATCAAAAAGTCTCATACATTTCCTTGTTCTGATTGGAAATTTGCTGCTCAGCAAAGAAGTTGGAGCAGAAACAATCAATAATTCCAAAGGGAAACTGGATGGACACTTAAAAGAAATAATCTTGAAGTGTACAGAAACTGAATGAGAATTGACATGGTTCTACATGGAGGTCACAGGCCCTCCTATGTCATAAATGGCTATATGTCTCACTTTGAATGCCTTTACAAAATGTTCCCTAAACCTTTTTTGTTTGAAGAGAACAATCCCAGTTCTCGAAACATACTTAAATGGACATAACTGAATTCCCTCATCTCATTGTTATTGATCTCCTCTGCATCTAATTTAAAGTTCCAATCTATTTTCTATCATATGGCGTACAGACGTGAACAATCATGAAATTGCGATCTAACCCAAGAGGGAGATTATAATCAGAGTTTATCTCAAGGTAATCAAGCATAATAAAGATAAACAATTTCATTCAGGGGGGTATTCAAAAGAAGAAAGCAGTTTCCTAAAATTGGAGTAATGCCCTACAGGAAAAAAAAATGAAGACATTCTTCTTCATATATAAGGTAATATAATTGTAAAGCTCCATCCTCACCTCCCCACCCTAATATGTCTGTGGATACTGCATCAACAGAAATGACCAAGACTGAGAATAACAATTTTTTGTCAGATAAGATTATCAAGGGTTTTAAATCAAAGGTTGCTCAATGAAGGGGAGGAAGACATAAGTCCTGAACTAATAGAATCATAGTCTGAATATCTTTCTGCTGTATCTCCATTACTAACACAGTTGCATCTTTGGTTAGGTATTGATGCTTTAAATGAGACTATCATAAAATATGTGTGAGATGAGCATATAATTTTGTTTAATCACCTTTGTTGATCAAAATCTAGTGTAGAATGCTCCCTGACAAAATATGCTGGTAAGATAGATTGAAGAGACAGCAGATCTTACAGATTTGTGAGAACATAATAATGTAAAGTCCAACCAAACTGTTGTTGTTCTAAGCTGTTGTATTATTTGCAAGAGCAGTATAGTAACCCAATTGCTTCCTTATCACCTCCAAATACTTTTCTGGATAGCGATTGTTGAAAGGATTTGTAGCTCAGGTTGAGCTGGAAAGTTTGTTTTCAGACATTTCATCACCATACCAGATAACATCATCAGTGAGCCTCTGGTGAAGTGCTGTTGGTCTGTTTGGCTTTCTATTTATGTGTTTAGGTTTCTCTGGGTAGGTGGTGTCATTTCTGGCTCTTTTTCTCAGAGGATGATAGATGGGGTCCAAATCGATGTATATATTGATAGAGTTCTGGTTGGAATGCCATACTTCAAGGAATTCTCATGCATGTCTCTGTTTGGCTTGTCCTCGGATGATGTGTCAAGTGTCTCAGTCAAAGCAATGTCCTTCTTCGTCTGTATGTAAGGATACTAGTGATAGTGGGTCATGTCTTTTTGTGGCTAACTGATGTTCATGTATTGTGATGGCTAGTTTTCTGCCTGTTTGTCTAATGTAGTGTTTGTTACAGTCCTTACAAGGTCACACACACTGCAGCACTGAGGAACTAAAAAGAGAAAAAGAAAAATACCTATACCGCATATTCATGAAGAACGGGTATCCAATAAACACAGTCTGCCGATTCCTCAGCAACAAACCGAAACAAGCAGACACAATGTTCCCAGAATCCCTTGTCACTTTACCCTACATCAAAGACATCTCTGTAATGACTCGCAGACTACTCAAGACATCTTGGCATCATGGTAGCCCACAAACCTATCAACATACTAAATCAGTGGCTAGGAGGAGAAAGTGAGGTCTGCAGATGCTGGAGATCAAAGTTGAAACTTTATTGCTGGAATAGCACAGCAGGTCAGGCAGCATCCAGGGAACAGGAGATTCGACGTTTCGGGCACAGGCCCTTCTTCAGATAAATCAGTGGCTAATTAACTTAAGAGACTCTATACGAACAACAAGCAAAACAAATGTCATTTACAAAATACCTTGCAAGGACTGTAACAAACACTACATCAGACAAGCAGGTAGAAAACTAGCCATCACAATACATGAACATCAACTAGCCACAAAGAGATATGACCCACTATCACTAGTATCCTTACATACAGATGAAGAAGGACACCACTTTGACTGGGACAACACATCCATCCTAGGACAAGCCAAACAGAGACATAGAACATAGAACATAGAACATAGAAGAATACAGCGCAGTACAGGCCCTTGGGCCCTCGATGTTGCGCCGGTCCAAGCCCACCTAAACTACACTAACCCACTATCCTCCATATACCTATCCAATGCCCTCTTAAATGCCCATAAAGAGGGAGAGTCCACCACTGTTACTGGCAGGGCATTCCATGAACTAACGACTCGCTGAGTGAAGAACCTACCCCTAACATCAGTCCTATATCTACCCCCCCTTAATTTAAAGCTATGCCCCCTTGTAATACCCGACTCCATACGCGGGAAAAGGTTCATACTGTCGACCCTATCTAACCCCCTAATCATCTTGTACACCTCAATCAAGTCACCCCTAAACCTTCTTTTCTCTAGTGAAAACAGCCCCAAGTGCCTCAGTCTTTCCTCATACGATTTTCCTTCCATACCAGGCAACATCCTGGTAAACCTCCTCTGCACCCGTTCCAATGCCTCCACATCCTTCCTATAGTATGGCGACCAAAACTGCACACAATATTCCAGATGCGGCCGTACCAGAGTCTTATACAACTGCATCATGACCTCAGGACTCCGGAACTCAATTCCTCTACCAATAAAAGCCAGTACGCCATATGCCTTCCTCACCGCACTATTTACCTGGGTGGCAACTTTCAGAGATCTGTGTACATGGACACCAAGATCCCTCTGCTCATCCACACTACCAAGTATCCGACCATTAGCCCAGTACCCCATCTTTTTGTTATTCTTCCCAAAGTGAATCACCTCGCACTTAGCTACATTGAATTCCATCTGCCACCTTTCTGCCCAGCTCTGCAGCTTCTCTATATCCTGCTGTAACCTGCCACATCCTTCCTCACTGTCAACAACTCCTCCGACTTTCGTATCATCCGCAAACTTGCTCACCCAACCTTCTAACCCCTCTTCCAGGTCATTTATAAAAATGACAAACAGCAATGGTCCCAAAACAGATCCTTGCGGAACACCGCTAGTGACGGCACTCCATGAAGAAACTTTGCCATCAACTACTACCCTCTGTCTTCTTCCATCCAGCCAATTCCTAATCCAAACCTCCAACTCACCCTCAATGCCATATCTCCGTATTTTCTGCAGTAGCCTACCATGGGGAACCTTATCAAACGCCTTACTAAAATCCATATATACCACATCTACCGCTTTCCCCTCATCAACCTCCTTCGTCACCTTTTCAAAGAATTCAATAAGGTTTGTGAGGCACGACTTGCCCTTCACAAAACCATGCTGACTATCCTTGATCACATTATTCCTATCTAGATGTGCATAAATCCTATCCCTTACAATTCTCTCTAAGACTTTGCCCACAACAGAAGTGAGACTCACCGGCCTATAGTTACTAGGGCTATCCCTACTCCCCTTTTTGAACAAGGGAACCACATTTGCTATCCTCCAGTCTTCTGGGACTACTCCTGTAGACAAAGAGGACATAAAAATCAAGGCCAATGGCTCTGCAATCTCCTCCCTTGCACAAGAATTCCTTGAAGCAGGGCACTCCAAATGGAACTCTATCAATAAGCATATTGATCTGGACCCCTCTGAGAAAAAGAACCGAAAATGACATAACCCACCCAAAGAAAACTAATAACATAGATAGAAAGCGGGACATATCACCAGCGCTTCACTGGAGGCTCACTGATGATTTTACCTAGTATGATGATGAAACTTCTGAAAACAAACCTTCCAGTTCAGCGAGCAAACTTACGTCCAGAACGTTTTTGGATAAATTAGAATAAACCATTTGTGTAAATGCATACTTATACAATATTATCCAACCGGATTAGTCACATATTTGCAATACATTTAATAGCATTTACTGGACTTGTTACTTGAACATAATGCTGCTCCTTAAAGTCCTTGCATTATGTTTGGCAGTTAGCAAGTGAAAATTTTAAAAATCGCTGAACTATCATGACGAAGGTAGAATAATTTGTGGGAAAATATCTGAGAAATGTAAACACAATATATTGATAATAGTTAAAAATTTCAATAACTGGGGTAGAATTATTTTTAAAATGATTTGGAGATGCCGGTGTTTGACTGGGGTGTATAAAGTTAAAAATCACACTACACCAGGTTATAGTCCAACAGGTTTAATTGGAAGCACGCTAGCTTTCGGAGCGACGCTCCTTCATCACTATCACCTGATGAAGGAGCGTCGCTCCGAAAGCTAGTGCGCTTCCAATTAAACCTGTTGGACTATAACCTGGTGTTGTGTGATTTTTATCATTTTTAAAACTTATAGAGGAGACAGAATTATTGAAATGAAATGAGGAAAATGGCTTCAAAACAGCAGTTTAGGACTTAGCGTTAGGAAAAGCAGTTCAACAGTTGGAAGCAGCATTAGGAAGCCAACATTTTTGATAAAAGTCATCATGACTCAGTTAGATTTATGCTAATTATGAAGAAGGACAAAATAGACAGAGAACACATTCTCATTTGAGGGAAAAAGAAATTTCAAGAAGTTTGATTATGATGTAGCAAATGTGAACTGCAAACAGCTACTTAAAAGTAATTCAATATCAAATGGTGTGAAAGACTTATGTAGAAAAATATGGAGTTTTTTTATTCATATAGAGGATTTGTGCTTTGCTGGCATTTATCATCCATCATTAATTGCCCTTTAGAAGGCAATGGTCAGCTGCATTCTTGAAACACTGTAGTCCATTTGGTGTTGGGACATCCATAATGCTAAGGAGAATTTCCAGGACATGGTGGTACAATTCCAAATCAGTATAATTTGTGACTTGAAGGGGAATTTGCATTTGGGTGGCTTTCCCAAGATGGCAGTGGTCATAAGTGTGAAAGTGCTATCTAAGGGGCATTGGTGAATTTCTGCAGTGTATCTTGTGAATGGTTCATACTGCTGTTATTGTGTATTGCTGTTAAATGGACTGAATGTTTGAGAATGTTGTACCAAACAAGTAGTTTGTTTTGGCCTACATGGGATAAGGCTGAAGGTACTGGCCCTGATAAGAGACTTTACAATGGGCTGTTATGTGAGTGGAGTTACTTTGAATCATTACGGTCAGCGGAGAGCTAAGATTGCATGAAATCACCAACTGCTGTCTCTACTAAATGACGACAAAACATTCAGTATTGGTTACATGCAGAGTTGATTTCAAATAAGGCATATTCATGTCACAGAGACCTGTATAAAAGCTGTCCAGGAAATCCCTGATTTCAGCAGCAACTCCAGAGACCAAAAGCTGTGAAGAAATTGTCTGCATCAGGAAGCATGATGAATATACTGAGAAGAACTCTCCTGAGTAATCATGCTTAGATTTGGTTACAGATCCTGGGGCAATAAGGGATGGTGGTTGAGATATTTCTAGCAGTTAAAGCTTTGCATCATTCACTTAAATACTTAATAAATTAATTCAGCTTGATAGAGCCGTAAGTGTCTCTTCTGCATCTTCGTCTATATATGTACAGTTGTCTCACCGAGATGGGCAATACCAGCTTCTTGAGTGTTGTTGCAGCTACCTTCATCATGCCAACTGGGGATTATTCCACCATACTCCAGCTTTGTGTGTTGTAGACAGTGGAGAGAAATTGGCAAGTGAGGGCATAAGCTATAGAGTGCAGGATTCCTAACTTCTGACTGGTCTTGCAATCACACTAGTTCTGGTCAATGTTGAAGCACGAGATTCAGTGTTGATAATGCCATTGAATGTTCAGGGGAAGTGCCTAGATTCTCTCAAATTGCAGTCTAACATTGCCTGCTACATTTGTGGCACCAATGTTATTTGCCACTTGTCAGTTACTTGGGTTTTGTATGGGTCTTGTTGCTTTGGACATGGACAGCTTAAATACCTGAGGAGTCGCAAATAATGTTGAATGATATGCAAACATCATCATACTTGATTTTCTGATGAAGGGAAGATCATGGACTAAGCAAGTGAAGATGTATTAAACCTGCCTCATCACACAAGGGGAGAAAGTGAAGCCTGCAGATGCTGGAAATCGGAGTTGAAAAGTGTGGCACTGGAAAAGCACAGCAGTTTACGCAGCATCCGAGGAGCAGGAGAATCGACATTTCGGACATCAGGAATGATGAAGGGCTTCTGTCTGAAACATCGATTTTCCTGTTCTTTGCTTGCTGTCTGACCTGTTGTACTTTGGCAGCACCAGCACACTTTTTTGACTCATTACACATGACAATATCTAAAATGGCCAAACCTTTAGTCTGATCCACAAAATATTATTCCAGGAAATTATCCCAAATACACAAATGAATTACTCCTCATGGCTACCTCTGCCAATCTGACCATTCTAAGTCACCCGTTATTAATGTAGTTGAAACTTTATTGCTGGAACAGCACAGCAGGTCAGGCAGCATCCAGGGAACAGGAGATTCGACGTTTCGGGCACAGGCCCTTCTTCATTCCTGAAGAAGGGCCTGTGCCCGAAACGTCAAATCTCCTGTTCCCTGGATGCTGCCTGACCTGCTGTGCTGTTCCAGCAATAAAGTTTCAACTTTGATCTCCAGCATCTGCAGACCTCACTTTCTCCCCGTTATTAATGTACCACCTTTGTAACATGCCCTCATTCGCTGCTGATTTATTCTCTGTCCCAGCCTTAGATATTGTAAGGGGACCACAGATGACTACTACCATCTCATTTTCACTTCTTACCTCGAGCCATATGGATTCTATGTCTACTGATCCAAGACCATTTCTTGCTACCACACTTATTCAATTTTGCTCCCCAAAATGCTAAGCAACCTCACTTCCTACCTGTCCTTTTGAAAGGTCACATACCCCTGAATACTAGGTTGCCAGCTTTGAACTCCTCATAAACCACATGTCTGTAATGATTAATTCATTTATTTTATTCTGAATTCTACACACATTCAAGTAAAAAGTCATCAATATTGCTTTTTTTTACGATTTTTTTCTTCCTTTGACTCTATTAACAGCAGTTTATTTTTCTGTATTTGTTTCCTCTGCCCCTTTCTGTTTCACTGTTGGTATGCCTTAACCTTCAGGGCTATGGAATAAGGGGTGAAAAGTATGATGAGTCATTTTTTTTAAAATCAGCCAACGCTAATGATGAAGCAAATGACCTCTTCCTGCATCTTACATTTCTGAGGTTACAGTAATGCGTTTTATCATGGACAAAACAAAAAACGATTAAACATCATTGTCAATACTTCTGCGACACAGCAATATCAGGTAATCAGCTGTTGGTGTTCCATTACTTTGTCAAAGTACTGCATTTTAAATGAAGCTGCAGTTGCATTAGTATGAATGGTCACTTGATTCTTCCTTCTCAGCTGTTACCTTAATTGTTGGATAAGAATCGTCTTAAGAAATTGGTTCTGTGTTATTGAGCTTAACATGACAACTTTACTCTCGTGCCAGGATTACGAAAGCTGGATTCCCTCCTGTCCGTTTACATAACTAGACTCAAGATCAGCGTTAGCGGTTTCTGTCGTTCATTGAAGTATTTTCTGTGCCTTTAAAGTCTACGTGTAGGAGTCATTTATTTTGATTAAATGAAGTGCCACCACCATGAATATAACACTGGTGGAGAAAGAAATTAAATTTCCAGCAAATGGTTTCTTTCGCTGCTTGTCCCTGCTATCGCCTGTGCATGGAATAGTAAACAGTGTGACTGTGCATTCGAGTTGCTTTACATCGCCTGGAACTTCCAATCAATGCAGCAGCCAAATGGATTCCGAATAATATTGAGATTGTCTGAACTGTTGTAAGCAAACTCTTTTTCGGCTAGACGTAACTGATTATTCTTTAAAGCACACGTTTTGAATATAGCCCGGGAAAAAATAACAAGGACATCTAATCTTAAAAATCCGATAGGTTCATTATTTTAACAAGAAAAAAAAACTTCTGCATTTAAAAAAACTATAAGTCAGCAAGACATGACAAATTGTTTCGTTTGAAGTTCGCTTAACCAAGTCTGTAACGGAAACTGGCAATAAGATTTCTCGACTCACAATAACATTTCTGGGAGTTTTATCTTCGCCATTGTTTTTTTTCAGGAACTGACGAACACGGTGGCGGGAATGATTTCCACTGCACAAGTCGTAAATGCATGTAGCACGTTTAAAATACTAAAACAAAAAGCCTAGCTTTACAATAGTTGGTCGGATTTCATGCAATGTACACATACCCACACCTCTTTTATTTCTTAACTATTAACGAACTACACGCCAAATGACAACTTCCTTCTGCACTGTTGACGCAGTCCACGACTGTACCGTGCAATAATTGGCCGAGACTCTTTGTGTCGCTGTGTACCAATGAGGTACTCAAATGCTGCCAGAGATCCATCTCTCCTCCCCCTTACACCACGTACAGCGAAGAATCGGAAAGAAGGGAAAGCACTGACTCGGTGTTTACATTCACATTCAACAGCCATCTTTTCCATGCAGTCTTTCTCAACTATTGGGAACGGATATCAAGTCTTCATCGCGACATTTTGGATCATACAAGTGGTTGGCGCCTTGGATTCCTACAGCACTCCGAATGCGAAGACTAATTCAGACAGAGAATGCTAGTGTGGTCTTTTATTTTCCTGCTTTGTATCTGGGAAAATGTCTCTGGACAGATCCGTTATTCAATTCCTGAAGAACTGGAACAGGGAGCCTTTGTTGGGAATGTCGCCAGGGATTTAGGTTTAGACGTGAACAAGTTAGCTAATCGCAAGCTTCGATTAATGTCTGAGGCCAATGAGCGGTATTTTAAGGTAAACTTAGATAATGGAGAGTTGCGCGTGAATGTTAAGATAGACAGAGAGAAACTGTGTGGACAAAATGCAAGATGCGTGCTTACTAATAACATTATCATCGAAAATCCGGTGGAGCTCTACAGCGCTGAAGTTGAGATATTGGATATAAATGATAATTCACCCAGTTTCTCAAATGATGAGCTCCGTCTGGAGATCGTGGAATCAGTTCCGCTGGGAACGCGCTTCCTGCTCCCGAGCGCGCACGATCCAGACGTGGGGACCAATTCCATCAACGCTTACCATTTGAACGCAAATCAACACTTTGCCTTAGAGGTTAAGAACAGCAGTGACGGCAGTATAACTGCGGTCTTAGTGCTAACCAAAGTTTTAGACAGGGAAGCGTTAGCGACTCATCGATTAACTCTGACAGCTATTGACGGTGGAACTCCAGTAAGATCTGGCACGTCCCAAATTCTTATCACTGTTCTCGATGTCGACGACAATTGGCCGGTGTTCGAGCAGGCAGTGTACAAGGTGAAGTTACCAGAAAACGTGCCAGTGGGTACTTTGGTTATCAAGCTCAATGCCACTGATTTGGATGAAGGTTCGAATGGTCAAATAAGCTATTCCTTCAGCAGCAGTACCCCAGCCGGAGTGCGTGACCTCTTCAGTCTCGGTTCCAGAATGGGAGAAATTAGAGTCAAGGGGGTATTGGATTTTGAGGAGGATAACTTTTATGAGATTAATATTGAAGCAAAGGATAGTATTCACTTTGCGGTTTGCAAAGTTGTAGTAGAGATAATTGACGTGAATGATAATGCACCCGAGATAACCTTAATGTCAGTATCTAGCCCGGTCCGCGAAGATGTCCAGCCCGGGACTGTAGTAGCACTGATGCGTGTAACTGATCGAGATTCAGGAATAAATGGGCAGTTTGAATGTCAGATTCCGGGTGAGCTACCATTTAATCTCAAGTCATCCTTGAAAAATACATATACACTGACCATCAGTCATCACCTGGACCGAGAGATGAATTCCCAATATACGGTCCATGTAATCTGCACTGATACAGGATCTCCTCCTCTCTCAGCGAACAAAACCATTCTGGTTCAGATTTCAGATATGAATGACAATGCGCCACGTTTTGCACAGCTTTCCTATACGGTATATGTCCCCGAGAACAGTCCTGCTGGCTCATCTATTGGTGCTGTCTCTGCTTTGGATCCGGATCAAAACCAGAACGCACATATTGTGTATTCGATCCTGAACAGTCTGGTTCATAACATGCCTGCGTCCGCTTACGTTTCAATCACCTCGGACACCGGTATCCTCTACTCCCAACGCCCCTTCGACTACGAGGAACTCAAAAACTTTCAGATCCACGTGCAAGCTCAGGATAGTGGATTCCCGGTCCTTGACAGCAACGTTACCGTCAACATTGTGGTCCTTGACCAGAACGATAACGCACCCCAAATCATCTCCCCATTGACCAACAACGATTCTGGGATCACTGTGCCCCGCTCTGCGGACCCCGGCCACCTCGTGACCAAAGTGATGGCTGCAGATGCGGATTCTGGCCAGAATGCACGTTTGACTTACCAGTTGCTCGAGGCCACTGACTCGGGCCTATTCACCATAGCACATGGTTCAGGAGAAATTAGGACAATTCGTCATTTCATGGAGAAGGACGACCCCATTCACAAACTCATTGTTTTAGTTAAAGACAATGGCCACCCACCCCTTTCAAGCACAGTAACCATCAATGTATTAATAACAGATAATAACGCAGAAACGCTATCCGATCAAATTCCTCAAGTCCATGATGTCCGTCCCAATTCTAACTTAGCTTTTTACTTGATAATCACTCTAGCTTCAACCTCCTCCATTCTCCTTGTGATTCTAATCGTCCTCATCGTGACCATGTGCCATTCTGATAGAAGTAGGTCTCGTTGCTGTGACCTTTCCCCATCCTGTTGCAATTTAAATCGGTGGCACAGGGACGACACTTTTCCAAATTCCCATCTATATTTTCAAACTGTACCCGACTATAAAGGAACGCCACACTTCGTTGAGTTGGTGGGTAATGGGTCGCTTTCTCGAACATACTCCTATAAAGTTCGTCCAAATCAGTTATCAAGTAAAGGAGATTTCGTCTTCTTAGCACCGTACAATACAGCAACTTTGCAAAATGACGCAGCCAATACTGATACACTTCTAGCAGAGTGGAGAGGGGAGTTAACGAATAGTTGGAAAAATCCACATTCTGAGGTGAGTTGTCATTTGATTTCACTAAATAATCTTGGCACAATCAAACTATGAACAACCAAAGTCACTACGTTTCAATAGTAATCTTGCAGTGTGAATTGAGTGTCAATGCCTTTCTTCTTCCCAGATGGTGATGTTTTCTGAGGAAGGGTCACCGACCCTCAAACTTAACTTTGATTTGGCTTCACAGATGCAGCCAGACCTGCGGAGCTTTTCCAGCACCTTCTGATTTTGTTGTTGGTGATGAATGTCTTTCTTGCAGTTGCCTTGTTGATAGTTGATACCTGGTGCCAGATTGAACCTGCATTAAAAGGGTCACTGCAACTTTGCTGTCAAGTCAAGCTTTTTTGCCTTAAAACTACATTTAATGTTTGAATATATTCTGGGACCTGCATGGGCTAACCTGATCAAGAATTCCATTTTATTGCTTTCCTGATTTAGCTACGATGTACAAAATGAAAAGGTGTGCATAAGTCAGTGGAGTTATGGGAAGGTTTAATACCTAATGGATATGGCTGCTTAGGTAAAGACAAACCACTTAAGTAATGAATAAAGAACTGCAGATGCTGAAAATGTAAAAGTAAAGCAGAAATTGTTTAAGAAATTCAGCAGCTCTGACAATATCTGAGAATGTTCTTCAGAACTGAAGTGGGCTTGAAACTTTAATTTTGCTTTCTCTCTGCAGATGCTGCCAGACCTGCTGAGTATCTCCAGCAATTTTTGTTTTTGTTTTATTGAGGTAATGCCTTCCATGCCTATCGGTAAAAAAACAAGGAAATTGGGATCACTGGTAGCTCAAGTCAAACTTTAGGTATCCAATATCATTTGCACCATAGTACCACATTAAACATTACATAACAGAGATGACATTCAGCCCATCATATCAGCACCACTGTATCCTTTGCTGTTTTCTTTAAATGATATGTACAGATGGGATCTAGTTCTAAAATTGATTGAGAGATATTGCATTGAATGAAACTCCAGTACAATACCAAATCCAGTTTTAAAGATCTCTTGAGCTCCTGGGTGCCTTAGAGAACTGCACAGAGCTTGAAATTGATTCAGAATGTGGACATTACAATTATACTGTCAAAACACATTTTATTCATCTTCTAACCATCTGTGCAGAGGTCTCACTTGTAGTCCTGAAAATTCAATTTGGAAAAAGGCAGTAAAAATAAGTCACTGCACTGTTGTAATCAATATTGTAGCTTCAGGTCTCAGAATCTGTTCTGACTTGGAACAAACATAACTGAAACCTAACACATCAGTCTTTTCACTCCCTGTGGTTATAATTTCATGGAGTGATTTTCAGCTTCTGCCTGCTTATTCAACACCTGATAAATGGATAGTGGGCACACAAAAAGCAGGGGTAGGAACCCTTTGTTTCTCCTTCCACACCTAAGGTCTGCATGATATAATTATCAGAAGGACTTCTAAATATGAAAATAATAGTCTTGCCAACTTCAGGCAGGCAACAATTTAAACACAAAAAGCAACATTATACAGCACATCATGTGAAACTTAGATTTCCATATTGCCATTCCATTAGAACAACAGAAACTGATCAATTTATTTGTACCTAGTGGCATGCTGAAGCAGTGGTCCTTAAAGTGTATGCTGGTAACACCTATGCAAAAATATTGCACATTCTTGTGCACCTGATCCAATCCTGATCTTCAAGCTGTGACAATGATTTTGGTACTTATTTTGAGGGTACAGTTCATGACCTGCGTTGGAAGTAATCTGAGAAACGAAACAAGTTAAATTACATCTTTTAGTTGGATGTAGAAAATTCTCTGCATCTTAACAAGGAAGATTGTTAAAAAGATGCAAGCCCACAATAATGTGGAGATCATGGTATTTTAGGGATCTGAACTGGACTAACACTATAAATATCATGCCTGAAGAGGAAGTCAGAGGCCAGAAATCCAGAAGGGACTAACTCATATCGTGATTTCCCAAACTTTTCCACTGTCTACAAGGCACAGGTCAGGAGTGTTTGGAATACTCCCAGTTTGCCAGAATGAGTGCAGTTCCAGCAATAATCAAGACACCATCTAGACAAAACAATTTGCTTAACTTCTTTATTCCCTTGTGGGATCTTGGGATCACTGGCTGAGTCAGCATTTATTACCCTTCCCTAGTTTCCCAAGACGAGATGGAGGTACATCACCTTCTTTAACTGCTGTAGTCTATGTGCTGTGGGTGACCCTCATGCTGTTAGGAAGGGAGTTCCAGAACTTTGATCCAGCAACAGTTAAGGAACAGTGATATAATTCCAAGTCAGGATGTGTAGTTTGGAGAGGAACTTACAGGTGATGGCATTCATATGTAACTGCTGCTCTTGTCCTTCTGATGAAAGTGGATGTGGGTTTGGAAGGTGCTAAGAAGCCTTGGTGAATTTCTCCGGTGTATCTTGTGCAAACTGCTACTGAGTGTCAATGGTAGAATGACAGAATGTTTGTGGATGTGATGCCAATCAAGCAAACTGCTTTGTTCTGAATGATGTCAAACCACTTCACCATAATACCAAAAGACGTCAGAACAGGAGTGTCTGTTTACCCCCTTAGGCCTGCTCCACCTAATCAATAAAATCATGGTTGATGTGACACTCTTCATATCCACATTACTGTCCCTTACCCAAAACCTTTGATTCCCCGACTGATCAAAAATCCATTTACCGCCTAACCATAATCATCTATTTTAAATATACACAAGGAATCTGCCTTCATACTCACAATGACAAGAAGCTTAAAAGACTCACAACCATATGAGAGAAGAAATTGTCCTCATCTCAGGCTTTAATTGGTGCCCTTAATTCTGACACTATGACATTTGGTCCTGTACTGTCCCATGAGGGGAAACATCCTCTTAGCATTTACCCTGTCAAGCCCTGTGAGAATCCTACATATTGCAATGAAATCATCTCTCCTGATTCTAAATTCTAATGAGTACATCAAAGCTGTTTAACGTTTGCTTAGAAGTCAATTCCTCCAAACCATGGATCACCCTAATGAACCTTCTCTGATTTGCCTCCAGTGTTATAATACCTGAGTATTGTTGGAGCTGAACTCATCCAGGCATGTGGAGAATATTCCTTCACACTCCTGACTTGTGGCTTGTAGGTGGTGGACAAATGTTAGAGAGTCAGGAGGTGAGTTACTCACTGCAGCATTCTTTACCTCTGACATGCTCTTGTAGCCACTATATTTACATGTTGAGTGCCGTTGAATTTCTGGTCAATGCTAACCTACAGACATTGATTGTGAGATTTCAGTGATGGTAACAACATTGAATGTCAAGGTGGGGATGGTTAGATTATCTCTTATTGGTGATGGCTATTACCTGCTATTTGTGCAGTGTAGCTGTTGCTTGCCGCTTTTCAGCTGAGGCCCGGATATTGTCCGACTCTTTTGCAATTTAGACATGAACTGCTTTAGTATCTGAGGAGTCATGAATGGTGCTGAACATTGTGCAATTATCAGCAAACGTCTCCACTTCTGACCTTATGATGGAGGGAAGGTCATTGATGAAGCAGCTGAATGTAGTTTAGCCTAGGACTGTACCCTGCAGAACTCCTGCAGAGATGCCTTGGAGCTGAGATGGCTGACCGTGTCCATCTTCCTGGGTCTCAGGTATGATTCAACCATCTGAGAGTTTTCCCCCAATTCCCATTTTTGCTAAGGCTCTTGACTGGCATTATATCCACAAACATTCACTCCCTCATTTCAAAGCTCAGTAGCAGCACTCTATACAATCATAATCACTGTAGAATTTCACAAATGCTACTTAAATATCAATTTTCATATCTACAGCCACTGACACTAGAGGAACAGCAGCATAAGATACATGGGATCACCACCACCTGCAAGTTTCCCTTAAACTCACTCGCCATCCTGGCTTGGAAATGTACCATCGTTCCTTCAGTGCCTTTCGGTCAATATCCTGGAACTCCTCGCCTTACAGCACTGTCGAGGTATTTATGTCAAATTGACTGCAGTGGTTAAGAAAGACAGTTCACCAATAAATTCTCAAGAGCAACTCGGAATAGATAATGAATGTTGGTCCAGCCTATGACATCCACATTCCATAAATGGATGAATAAGTAAAATGACAATCTGGATATTGAATTAGCTCAGTGACAGGAAATGTTGAGTGGTGGTAGATTTTTGATACTGAATGACGGATTGTGGTTGTGCTTCTTGAAGGTCAGCTTTGGATCCTTTAGGTCTTTTACTTCCCACAAACAATCTAAATAAACAAAGAACAAATAAAATGTACAGCCCAATAACAGGCCCTTCAGCCCTCCAAGCCTGAGCCGATCCAAATCTACCATCTAAACCTGCCGCCTAATTACTAAGCATCTGTATCCCTCTGCTCCCCACCTACTCATGCATCTCAAATGAATCTACCGTGCCTGCCTCTGCCACCTCTGCTGGCAACGTGTTCCAGACGCCCAGCACCCTCTGTGTGAAGTACTTGCCGCATGTATCCCCCTTAAACTTTCCACCTCTCACCTTGAAAGCATGACCTCTCATTATTGAATCCTTCACCCTGGGAAAAAGCCTGTCTGTATCCACCCTGTCTCTACCCTTCATGATTTTGTAAACCTATTTTTGTAAACCATCTAGACTGATGTATTGGGAGCATCAATGTGATGCTTGTAGTTGATATAAATACAGACAACTGATGAGGATAATTGTAGAAATCTGATGATGTACATTGGATGGTTAAAAGCGAAGATGCATAATAGGATGCTGTGAAGTGATGCATTGAAGAAGGACTCATATGGAAAAACAGTATTCTATAAACTACAAAATTGTCAGAAGTGTACTTCAGCAGAGATCTTAGTGTATATAGAAAAAGTATTAACAGCAACATGGAAAATTGTAGCTTGATTAAAAGTATATAAATAGCTTGCGTTTATATGTATGAGTAGACAGGCAGGAGAAACAAAGCGATGACACGAAAAATATTAAGTTACCATTTAAGCCTCAGCTGGAATATTGTGGACAATTCTGGCAACACTTTTCAGGAAGGGTGTAAAGACATTGTAAAGCATATATGAGAGGTTGCAGGCGCTGGAGATCAGAGTCAAAAGTGTGGTGCTGGAAAAGCACAGCAGGTCAGGCAGCACTTGAGCAGGAGAATCAACATATTCGGCATAAGGCTTTCATCAGGAATGTGATAAAAGAATTTCAGTTAGAAGGAAGTTTGAAAACATTAGGACTATTTTCCGTGGAATAGCTAAGAGTAAGTGGTAACCTTAGAAAAGTTTTCAAGATGATGAAAGGTTTCAATAAAATAGAGAACAACAATCCCTCCAGTGAATGAGACTACAATGAAGATCATTGATTTTGTGTGATTGGTAAGAAGGGAGAAGAGGTAAGCTAAATTGAATCTTGAACATGCTACCTGAAAAATTGTTGGAAGCTGTTTCCTTTAAAATCTATGAGACTGATTTGGGCATGTACTTGAGAATGAAGATCAATGAAGGTGATAGATCAAAGCTGAGGATTTGGGACTAAGCACAAATATTCCATCAAACAATCTGCTTTAGGAACAATGGGCTGAATGGCTTCATTCTCTGCTGTAAATTTCTAGGGACTTATGATTATATTTCTTAGATCTTCATCTCATATCATTGACATAACACTAATATATTCATGTAAACTTTTTGTCTCATTTTCCACTAAAAGAAGATTTTGATTTTTTTTTAAAGCATAGCCTGGATGAGCCCTCATTGTTTAATACACAAAGGGTGGTAGAGATTTGGAACTCTCTTCCAAAAGCTGCAATTGATGCTAGATCAGTTACTAGTCATAAATCTGAGACAGATAAATTTTTGTTCAGCAAGAGTTTAATGAATATGGGTCAAAGGCAGGTATATGGAATTAGGTAACATTGAATAGCAGAACAGGTTCGTGTGACTGAAAGGCTTATTCCTGGTCCTGTCTAAAACTAAAATGAGTGTCAAATAAGACAGATGTGGTAATATTGTTTTATAGTGAGATGGTGAACTAATGAGTCTTGTTGCTTCATCATGTTTGTTACAACTTGGATACAGAATGTGAGTGATAGGGAATGGATTACATTTCCTGTTCTTCCAATGAGTATAAAGATAAATCCTGTAGTACCAGACTAGTTATGGAGTAAAGCTCCTTTCATAGCTGAAACAACATTATTTAACTTTGCTTTTAGATGATCCCCTCAGACTGAAGCAGTATGACATTTTCCAATTTCCTTTGCAAAAGCCATCACTGTAGCTTGTTTTCCAATTTCATTACCTTTGAATTATAGATTGTTTTCTTCTGTAAATTTACACCCACCATGAAGTGGGTTGCGACTGCCAAAACTAATTTGTTTCAGAGATCGTTACAGCCAACATTGATTGAGGAAAGACCTTGCATTTAAATAGCACATTATGACACCCTCAGAAGTCCCAAAACACATATTCAATGAATCATTTTAGAGGTGCAGTCATAGTTATTATTTAGTTGGATTTTTGAGAGGCAGAGGAGTCAAGGACAATTTTCGGCAAACAGGAAAGAAGAGTTTTGAGCTCAATCGGTTTAGTCATAATTCGACCAACTAACAGAAGAGGTTCAAAGGGCCAAAAAGCCTACTGTTGCTTATAAGTTCTTTTTCCTATCTTACAATGCAGGCAAATGTGGCACCCACTATGCAAAAAAAAGGATAATCCCATAAGTGGCAATATATTTCAAAAAGGAGTAATTGTTTGATTAAACAGTTTTCACGATATTGTTGGGACCCCATTCAACATTTATTTGCCACTCAGGTTGCCATCAATAATCTCTGTTTACCTCTTTATTTCTCTCCCTCTCTCAGCACTGTGTCCATGTGTTCTATTTACCACCCCACACCCCATCGTTAGTACAAATACCACCTTTCCTCAATTGCTTTTGATCTGATGCAGCGTCACTTGACTTGGCATGTTAACTCTGTATTTCTCTGTACAGATGCTGCCAGACCTACTGATGTTTTGAGCACTTCCGGTTTTCCTTTAACATTAAATGTTTATGAGGAAAGAAGACATGTAATTCAGAAAAAAAACTTCTTCAGAAGATGAGTAATGAAAATATCGATTTTGCCACCACATAAACTATTGGAAGTGAATAATACAAAGGAAAGTCAGACATGCATTTGAGGGATGAATACAAAGGAAAATTCTGGAGATGCTTCATATTTGATATGTAAACAATAAAGAAACCCCACTGAAACTCAACAGGTCAGGCAGCATAGGTGAAGAGAAACCAGTTGAGATTTTAGATTCCTGGTCTTTCATTGAACAAAAAAGAAATAGAAATGTTGAAGTTTGATTGCAGTGAGTGGGGTGGAAGCAGGGGCAGCAAAAGACAGGATCTATGAAAGGGTGATGATTTACATAATACCACATTTCATGATGCCACATCCAAAGCAAGTGCCAATGCCTAGAGTGAAGGAACATAGATTGTGCCCACATTAAAACCATTTGTCTGAATCATGAAGGGACAAACTAAGAAATAAGACAAAGACCAACATGGCATACAAAAAGGCAGAAAAACAGTTAGAATAATGTTGTAGTAAACTATTCAGTCCTATCTTTACATAGAACATTACAGCGCAGTACAGGCCCTTCGGCCCTTGATGTTGCGCCGACCTGTGAAACGATTCTGAAGTTCATCTAACCTACTCAATTCCATTCTCATGCATATGCCTATCTAATGACCATTTAAATGCCCTTAAAGTTGGTGAGTCTACTACTGTTGCAGGCAGTGCATTCCATGCCACTACTACTCTCTGAATAAAGAAACTACCTCTGATATCTGTCCAACATCCATCACCCCTCAATTTAAAGCTATATCCATTTGTGCTAGGAGAAAGTGAGGACTGCAAGTGCTGGAGATCAGAGCTGAAAATGTGTTGTTGGAAAAGTGCAGCAGGTCAGGCAGCATCCAAGGAGCAGGAGAATCGACGTTTCGGGCATGAGCCCTTTTTCAGGAATGAGGAAAGTGTGCCAAGCGGACTAAGATAAAAGGTAGGGAGGAGGGACATGGGGGAGGGGCATTGGAAATGCGATAGGTGGAAGGAGGTTAAGGTGAGGGTGATAGGCCAAAGTGGGGGTGGGGGCGGAGAGGTCAGGAAGCAGATTGCAGGTTAGGAAGGTGGTGTAGAGTTCGAGGGTTGGGACTGAGACAAGGTGGGGGGAGGGGAAATGAGGAAACTGGAGAAGTCTGAGTTCATTGCTTGTGGTTGGAGGGTTCCTAGGCAGAAGATGAGGCACTCATGTTGCTATGGTCTGGCGATGGAGGAGTCCAAGGACCTGCATGTCCTTGGTGGAGTGGGAGGGGGAGTTGAAGTGTTGAGCCACGGGGTGATTGGGTTGGTTAGTCCGGATGTCCCAGAGGTGTTCTCTGAAACGTTCCGTAAGTAGGCGACCTGTCTCCCCAATATAGAGGAGGCCACATCAGGTGCAACGGATGCAGTAAATGATGTGTGTAGAGGTGCAGGTGAATTTGTGGCAGATATGGAAGGATCCCTTGGGGTCTTGGAGGGAGGTAAGGGGGGAGGTGTGGGCACAAGTTTTGCATTTCTTGTGGTTGCAGGGGAAGGTGCCGGGAGTGGAGGTTTGGTTGGTGGGGGGTATGGAACTGACGAGGGAGTCACGGAGGGAGTGGTCTTTTTGGAACGCTGATAGGGGAGGGGAGGGAAATATAACCCTGGTGGTGGGGTCCGTTTGGAGGTGGTGGAAATAACGACGGATGATACGATGTATATGGAGGTTGGTGGGGTGGTAGGTGAGGACCAGTGGGCTTCTGTCCTGATGGCGATTGGAGGGGCGGGGCTCCCAGGCGGAGGAGCGGGAAGTGGAGGAGATGTGGTGGAGAGCATCGCCGATTACGTCTGGGGGAAAATTTCAGTCTTTGAAGAAGGATGCCATCTGGGTTGTACGGTATTGGAACTGGTCCTCCTGGGAGTAGATGCGGCGGAGACGTAGGAATTGGGAATATGGGAGGCGTTTTTACAGGGGGCAGGGTGGGAGGAGGTGTAGTCTAGGTAGCTGTGGTAGTCGGTCGGTTTATAGTAAATGTCCGTGTTGAGGTCGGGGGTGGAAGGTGTTGGTAAAGTGGATGAACTGTTCAACCTCCTCGTGGGAGCACGAGGCAGCACCCATACAGTCATTGATGTAGCGGAGGAAAAGGTGGGGGTGGTGCCAGTGTAGCTGCGGAAGATGGACTGTTCCACATATCCTACAAAGAGGCAGGCATAGCTGGGGCCCATGCGGGTGCCCATGGCTACTCCTTTGGTTTGGAGTTTCCAAACCAAAGGAGAAGCCATGGGCACCCGCCTGGGCCCCAGGTATGCCTGCCTCTTTGTAGGATTTGTGCAACAGTCCATCTTCCGCAGCTACACTGGCACCACCCCCACCTTTTCCTCCGCTACATCGATGACTGTATCGGTGCTGCCTCGTGCTCCCACGAGGAGGTTGAACAGTTCATCCACTTTACCAACACCTTCCACCCCCGACCTCAAATTTACCTGGACCGTCTCAGACTCCTCCCTCCCCTTCCTAGACCTCTCCATTTCTATCTCGGGCGACCGAATCATCACGGACATTTACCATAAACCGACCGACTCCCACAGCTACCTAGACTACACTTCCTCCCACCCTGCCCTCTATAAAAACGCCATCCCATATTCCCAATTCCTTCGTCTCTGCCGCATCTGCTCCCAGGAGGACCAGTACTAATACCGTACAACCCAGATGGCCTCCTTCTTCAAGACTGCAATTTTCCCCCAGACGTGATCGGCGATGCTCTCAACCGCATCTCCACCACGTCCCACTCCTCTGCCCTGGAGCCCCGAACCCTCCAATCACCATCAGGACAGAACCCCACTGGTCCTCACCTACCACCCCACCAACCTCCATATACATCGTATCATCCGTTGTCATTTCCGCCACCTCCAAATGGACCCCACCACCAGGGATGTATTTCCCTCCCCTCCCCTATCAGCGTTCCAAAAAGACCACTCCCTCCGTGACTCCCTCGTCAGGTCCACACCCCACACCAACCCAACCTCCACTCCCGGCACCTTCCCCTGCAACCGCAAGAAATGCAAAACTTGTGCCCACACCTCCCCCCTTACTTCCCTCCAAAGCCCCAAGCGATCCTTCCATATCTGCCACAAATTCACCTGCACCTCCACACACATCATTTACTGCATCCGTTAGCACCCGATGTGGCCTCCTCTATATTGGGGAGACAGGCCGCCTACTTACGGAACGTTTCAGAGAACACCTCTGGGACAACCGGACTAACCAACCCAATCACCCCGTGGGCTCAACACTTCAATTCCCCCTCCCACTCCACCAAGGACATGCAGGTCCTTGGACTCCTCCATCGCCAGACCATAGCAACACGACGGCTGGAGGAAGAGCACCTCATCTTCCGCCTCGGAACCCTCCAACCACAAGCAATGAACTCAGACTTCTTCAGTTTCCTCATTTCCCCTCCCCCCACCATGTCTCAGTCCCAACCCTCGAACTCAGCACCACCTTCCTAACCTGCAATCTGCTTCCTGACCTCTCCGCCCCCACCCCCACTCTGGCCTATCACCCTCACCTTAACCTCCTTCCACCTATCGCATTTCCAATGCCCCTTCCCCAAGTCCCTCCTCCCTACCTTTTATCTTAGTCCGCTTGGCACACTTTCCTCATTCCTGAAGAAGGGCTCATGCCCGAAACGTCGATTCTCCTGCTCCTTGGATGCTGCCTGACCGACTGCACTTTTCCAGCAGCATATTTTCACCCCTTGTGCTCGCCATCACCATCTGAGGGAAAAAGGCTCTCACTGTCCAACCTATCTAAACTTCTGATTATCTTATATGTCTCAATAAAGTCACCTCTCAATTTTCTTCTCTCTAATGAAAATCGCCTTACTCCATCAGCCTTTCCTCGTAAGACCTTCCCTCCATACCAGGCAACATCCTAGCAAATCTCTTCTGAACCCTTTCCAAAACTTTCACATCCTTCCTCTAATCCGGTGACCAGAACTGTACACAATATTCCAAGTGCGGTCGCACTAGGGTTTTGGACAGCTGCAGCATGACCTCATGGTTCCGAAATTCAATCCCTCTACCAATAAAAGCTAATGCCTTCTTAGCAACCTTATCAACCACAATGGCAACTTTCAAGGATCTATGTACCTGGATGCTGAGATCTCTCTGCTCATCTACACTACCAAGAGACCAATACACTGCATTCCTTCCAAATTGGCACATTTTGCTTTCTTGATGATGGAGATATTGCTGGAGCCTTCTCCAGTGTGTTGTTAAACGTCCACCATCATTCGTGACTGGTTGTAAAAGGACTGCAAAGCTTAATTCTGATTAAGTAGTTTTGGTATTTCTTAGCCCTGTCCATCACTCACTGCATATATTTGACATGCAAGTAGTTCTGTTTTGCAGCTTCACCAGTCTGACACCCTTTTTTTCTGGTGTACATATGCTCTCTTGTCTTCTTCATTAAACCATGGTTGATCCCCTGGCTTGATGGTAATGATAGAGTGGGGGATAAGCCAGGAGTTTACAAGGATGCCATGGAGTACAATTCTGCTGCGGATGACCCACAGAGACTTGTGGATAAGCTAGTCTTGAGTAGCTGGATCCCTTCAAAATCTTTCCCATTTATCACTGTGATAGTACCACAGCTGTAACGGTGGGTACCATCCAGTGATCTTTCATCAGAACCAAATGGTGAGTGGACTCAAAATGTTAACTTTGTTTTATCTCCACAGATGCTGCTAGACCTGCTGAGTTTCTCCAACAATTTGCTTTTATTTATTTAACATGAAAAACACTAACTCATCAGCCAATGGGGTTGTTTGGCAATTACAGTGGCTTCCTTTCCCATTTTGACATTATGTCAAGAGACTTAATGGGGTCGGGAGTCAAGACCCTGCTGACTGTCCAATAGGGTGATTCTGTGAGTATGATATGTGAAGATATTGCTTGACTGGTCTGAAAGATAGGTCTCCCAATTTTGGCTCTAAGGAGGTCTTTGCAGGGTGAATCCAGCCATATTTCACATTTCTGTTGTCTACTTCAGTGGCAACTGGTCTGTCTGTTCTTATTCTACTTTTGAGGCTTTTTAGCAGTTTGATGCACCTCAGTGGCTTCTGGGCCATTCAGAGGGTAGTTACGAGTCAATCACATTGGGGTTAGAGTCACATGTATTAAAAAACCAGATAAGGATGCTAGTTTTCTTTTCCAAAAGGGCATTAGTGATCCAGATGGGTTTTCAGAACAGTGGACTAATGGGTACCCTTATACTTTTGATAAACTAAAATTCTACCATTTGCTGTGATGGGATTCAAGCCCAGAGCATTATCCGTAACCCTGGATTACTGGACATGCAACAAATCCAGTACACTATCAACTCTTCATTTCCCATACTGGATAAGCATTCCATACACTTTCCATCCAAGTGTTGTGAAACAATTTCTTAGACAAAATTCAGACCCAGAATGCAGAATGACATTGTTATTTTGATTTAATTATGTCAAATGTCAAAAGAAAATTCATTTTGCATCCACCAGTATGTCAATTCTTCCATATTTTTCATGTTTAAATACGTGTATTCATTTGAACGTTTCCCCTCAGTTGCAATCATAATTTGTCAGCATATTGTAGAAAAGTAGAGCTACAGATTTCTTTTTCCTTTTAGGGATTTTAAAGTCTTCTTAATTTCAAGACTGCAATTGCTTTTAATCTAGAGCTCTACGACTTGTGTAAAAATTGCAATTATATTTTTTTTGCTGAAAAGCAGTTTCAGTTTTGTGTTAATGGAAAACATGAAACAGAACTGCAGAAAAGAATGTAACTTGGCTTTTGAAGTGAGACTGCCTCAAGCAAATAGCCTCATACTGTCACAGCATGATGCTGTCTACGATATAATGATAACTGTTGGAAATTGAATTACTTCAACTTTAAAATTAAAAGTTGAAAATTTTGAAGTTTGTTGAATTGCTCTTAAAGCTCTGCTGTTATCAATTGGTTGAAAGGATGATCTGTTCTTTTGTCATGCTAAAGTTTAATCTCCATTTAAATGACAGCAAAACCAGGAACTTTAATTTCGTTAGTGTGTTTTACAATTTCTTTCACATCAAAAAATCCCTTACGAGCAGTGAAATAGTTTTGAAGTACTGTCACTGTTGTAATGTAGAATGCTTAGTAATTTACATGCATTTGCTATGGTGTCACATCAAAGGTTGCGACACGAGACAATAGCACATGGTTCGTCTGTCATTTATTAGCTGACCAATTCTCAGTTCATGCAAACATTTGGAATATATGGGGTCCTAAATTATTCACAATTGATATCAATGGCTTGGATGATGTGGCCAAATGTATGGCAGCTAAATCTGCTGAGGACATCAAGATAGGTAGGAAAACATAGCAAAATAGAAAATAAAAGCAGGAATAGACCATTTAGCCTTTGCGTCTGCCCCACCATTCAATATGATCCAACATAATACGTTGAACCCACTTTGTCCCCAAACTCCTTCTATCCCTTCAGCCCTAAGAAATGTATCTAACTCTTTCTTGAAAACATTTAATGTTTTAGCATTAACTGCATCCACAGGCTCACTATTTTCTGGGTGAATATATTTCTCATCATTTCATTCCCATATGGCTTTTCCTATGTCCTTAAATTGTAATAGAAAGCAATTTTTTAAGAGTAGTCTTCAAATCTGCAAAGGGATGTAGATTAATTAAGTGTATAATTAATATATGCACAAACGTAAACTTGCCCATTTTGGCCATAACAATAGTGAAGCTACTACTAGTACTAATTTAGTGGAGATTGCTTGTAGAACTTGGTAATACAGAGGAAGTTGTGTGGCCTGGTACATGACATAAACTAATATCCATTTACAACACGTTATAAGGAAGGCCAAGGGAATCTCATCATTTATTACAATGGGACTTGAATATTGAAGTAAGGAAGTTATAATACATCTATACAGGATTCTGTTAAGACCACATATGGAGTATTGTGTAGAACTTCAGTTGCTTTATTTAAACAAAAATGTAGGTAATTGGTTTGAAGCAGTTCAGAGAATGTTCATTCAACTCATTCTGGAATGAAATACTTAGTTTATGAAGAAAGGTTGAACAAATTAAGGCTATAACTTTGAAGTCTGAGAAATGATCTTACTGAAACCTGTAAAATATTGAAGGATTAAATATAGTGGATAATTGGGGGTTGTTTATTCCCATGGAGAGACTAAAAGTAGAGGACATAATTTCAGGATAAGCTGTCTCGCTTTTTAAACAGAGAATAGTAGCATTACTTTTTTCTCAGAGGGTTGAAGGAATGTTATATTCTCTTGCCCACAAGATTGGCTGTTTAAATATACTCGCATCTGAGGTAGGTAAAGAATTGATAGATAAGGGAGTCAAAGGTTATGGAGTACTGACATGAAGGTTAGGATAAGGCCACAACCATGTCAGCTGTGATGTTATTGAATGGGTGAGCAGACTCAAAGGACCAAATGGCCAGAACCTGTTCTGAAGTCCCTTTGTCCTAATAGACTCCCATAACAACAATAAAATTATATCAACAAATCTGCTTCAGTGATGGTGATTGAGGGACAATTATTGGTGAGGACAAAGGGACAATCCCATGGTTTTCTGCAAACAAAATACTGCCATGAGATCTACAAAAATAACACAGAGAACTATGAATGCTGGAAATGTGAAACAAAGGCAGAAAATACTGGAGAAACACAGCCGGTCTGGCAGCATCTGTGGAGAGAAAGTAGAGTTAATGTTTCATGTCCAGTGAGCTTTCTTCATCTGTGAGAATGTAAGAGGCCTTGACTTAATATATTGTCTGGAGTTTTGCCATGATAGAAAGCCTCTCCATCTGGTGAAAATTACAATTAAAGTTGGAAGTGACACGTCCCAGCCCCAAACAAAGCAATTCTCATTTTCCCGGGGCAGGAATGGGTTTGGGTTAGAAGTTGCATATGTACAGTTCATGGAATTAGTTGATCAGTTAAGGTATCAGCAGTCTTCATGGAAGTAGGGTTTTGGTAGCCCTGGTGTGTGAAAGGAAAAGGGAGCAAATGTTCAGATAGTTCACTTCCACAGATGAATGCTTAGTGGCCAGCTAACTAGCCAATTAGAAGCCTGCTCTGTCTATCTAAAGGATTATGGCAGACTAAATGAGCTCCTCTGAATCAGGAGGTGCTAGCCAATTTGATTGGTTGGCAGCTCCACCTGTTGCAGCACACCATTGCCCCAACGAGGACACTGGTGGACTGTAGTAAGGCTCAGGAAAATGGCTGGACTCTAAAGTAAGTAAAACGTGGGTGTTTTTGACAGGGTTTGTTTCAGTACCTCTGCTGACCATGTGGTGAGGGACACAGTAAAGTTTGGGTGACTGCCACCAAGGCACAGTGGGGAAACATCGCTGTCTGAGGTCTGTTTTTTAAGTTAAGTGGGGGTCTAGTGTCTCAATGCACGTAAGTATCTTGTAAGTATAACAGTTGTCTTTGGTCTGTTTGGATAGAATCCAACTCAATTTTTTTTGTTTCCTTGATATGCTACGATATAGAACTGAACTGTGTTTGTGACAATGTATATACACAAAGATATTTCTTATTTAAAATAAAAAAAATTGAGGAGGGTGGAGAGTCAGTAAATCCACAATTGGCAAGTGTCAGGGAAGGTTTCTTTTTGTTTTTATTCATTCCCATGATGCAAGTATTCACTGGCAGTATCAACATTTATTGTGCATCCCATGTTGCTCTTGAGAAGGTGATGGTGAGCTGCCTTCTTGAAATACTGCAAATCATTTGGTGTGGGTAGACACAATGATGTCAGGAATAGATTTCCAGGAACTAAACACAGCAACGCTGAAGGAATGATGATAAACTTCCAAGTTAGAATGTTGCGTGGTTTGTGGAATTTGCAGATGCTGGTATTCTCAAATATCTGCCATGCTTATCCTTCAAATCAAAGTGGTTGTGGGTTTGGAAGGTGCTGACTAAGGAGCCTTGTTGAATTTCTACAGTGCAGTTTGTAGGTGGTACGTACTGCTGCCGCAGAACATTGGTTTGTAGGGGGTGACTGTTTGTGGCTGTGTGCCAATGAAGCTGGCTGCTTTGTCCTAGATGGTGTCCAGCTTCATGCATATTACTGGAGCTGCACTCATCAGGGCAAATGAGGAGAATTTCATTCCACTCTTGTACCTTGTAAGTGATGGAGAGGCTTTGCCGGTAGGTGAGTTATTTGCTGAGGGATTCCTAGCCTCTGACCTCTTCTTGTAGACATTGTATTTACATGGCTAGCCCACTTCATTTTCTATTCGATTGTTTCTCCCAGGATGTTGATAGCGGGGGGATTCAGTGGTGGTAATTCCAAATAATGTCAAGGGGCAATGGTTAGATTTTCTGAAGTTGGATATCATCATTGTTTGATACTTGTATGGCACAATGTTACTTGCCACTTGTCAGTCCAAACCTGGATTTTGTCCAGGTCTAACTGCACTTGGACATGAATTCCTTCAGCTGAGGAGTCACAAATGGTGCTGAACATTGTGGAATCATCAGTAAACATCTTTGCTTTTGCTCTTGTGATGGAGGGAAGGTCATTGATGGAGCAGATGAAGATGGTTGGTTTCTTCCCTGAGGAACACCTTCACAGATGTACTGGGGCTGAGAAGACTGATCTTCAACAACCATAACTATTTTTCTTTGTGCCAGTTTGTATTGTTCAGCCAACTGTTCAAAATTCTTTAAAATTAGCACTGGGATATCAGCCTAGACCAAAGTTGATTTTGCAGGAGATTTGCCCAAATTCTTCAGCATCTGCCTTCAAGAACACGAACATTTCTTTGATAGTCAACCCATAGAGTTCAGAAAATATGACTGAGGTATTACTGATGAAATTTCTCTATTTCTCTAATGTAGTTCTGACATTTGTCCAGGTTTATCTACAAGTGTGATGATGATAATTCCTCTGTACACTCAAAACTTTGTTGACATGCCAAAGTCTTTTTGTAACAGCTTGTAGAATGCTGAGTTCAGTAGTAGAACATGCATTGGATCTCAAAATTGCAGGCCTTTTGTCAGAGGTAGCTACCAAGTTATGGAAATGCTCAAAACATTCAAAAGCCTATCCTTCAACATATATGGATGTTGAAATCTTTGGCTAATTCGTGTGGATTGTATATAACTTTATTTTATTTGGCCAACATTTACAAACAGACTGAATTTCTTGCCTGTGTCTACCCTGAGATTAAATTTTATGTTTGCTCTGACACTTAGGTCATTTGCAGACACTTAAGTCATCTGCAGTTCATAGATCATGTAATACTATGGTTTTCAATTTAACTTTGGAATGGACATGATTGATGTTAAAGGGGTTAAATAGACGGTCTAAACACTTGTTCTGACTTATTGAAAAGCAACTCATTCACATGGCTCTGTTTGTCAACTCTCAAATACCTTACTTTCTTGGTGGTATAAAGAAAGAGACATTCTGAAGCTCTTCTTAAAAGTGATGACTGCTACCAAATATTCGGAATGGCAGCAACTTGTCCATCAATTATATTATTATTCAAGTGACAATGTCTTAATGGTGAGGCAAAGAAGAAAACAAAATGAAAATAAATTCTGCAGTCTGGATCCCATGAGCTTGTGGGATGTCCTGTCCCTGTCCCTGTCCCCAAGTATCCATAAGTAGATAGGTCAGTCCGAACAGAGATAGCAGCAACAAGAGAGTGAAGGGGAGAGAACCAGAGGTAAACAGCAGCAGCAGCGGGATTAATACTTGAGGAGCAGGGTCAGTCAAAGTGAACCTGGGGGTGAACAGCAGCATCAAGATAAATACCTGAGGAGCTGGGTCAGTCAGAGCAAACATAAAATTTAATCTCAGGGTAGAACTCAGGAGGTGATGACATGACTCAAAAAGTGATATAGGTTTGGCTGCCCAAGAGCCAGGACTGCAGACTGAGTGATGAATGTCTGGAGAGAGATAAAGTACTTACTTTTTCCAACTGTAGTCAGTTAGAAAGAGAGACCAGTTAGGAAAACAGACCAGGAGTGAGTCTAGTGGTGGCTAGTGGATTAGGTTGTGTAATCAATTCCTGGATTATTGTCTGTAGTTGATAAGGTTGATTTAGTCAATAATAGTTTAAATGGACCCCATGGAATGCTTCTCTTGCAATATGTGGGAAATCAGGACACTTCCAGTGTCTATATATGCAGGAACTGTGTTTAGGTACAACTACTGATTTTCCAGATAAAGCACCTAGAGCTGTGGATGAACTCACTTTGGACATTCCATGACCAGAGAATGTTGTCAATAGAACATTAGCGATCTAGTCACACCACCCATAAGGGCTACAAAGACATAGAAAAATTGGGTGAACACCACAAAGACAAGTAAGTGTGGCACATAGTGCAGGAATCCTATGTGGCCATTTCCCCCTCAAACAGGTACGCCGTTTTGGATTATTTTGGGAGGAAAGCTTCTTAGGGGCAAGCACCAGTGGCACTCAGATCATTAACACCAAAACTGACACTGCTGTACAATAGGGAGGGTCAAAGTGTTGGCAAACAATATAAAAATGAGTTGGAGGAAAATGTAGGGGGCCTTACTGATAAGTTTGGGAATGACTCAAAAGCTGGGGGAGCTGCAGATAGTGAGGAGGATTACCAAAGGATACAGCACGATATGTGCAGGATGGTGACTTGGGCAGAGAAAAGGCAGATGGAATTTAATCTGGACAAATTCGAAGTGATGCGTTTGAAAGATCTCATGCAGGAGAGAAGTAAATGGTAGAACCCTTAGTAGCGTCAGCATACAGAGAGATTAGGCACACAGATCCATGGTTCCCTGAAAACACATAAATAAGCTGATCAAGAAGGCATATAGCATGCTTGCATTCATCAGTTGGGGCATAGAATATAAAAATTGGCAAGTCATGTTGCAGCTGTATAGATCTCTAGATAGACCACATTTGGAAGATTGCATACAGTTTTGGTTGTCGCACTCCAAGTTGTAGAGACTTTGGAGAGAGTACAGAAATGGTTTACTAGGCTATTGGCTGGTTTAGAAGGTATTAGCTCTGAGGAGAGATTGAACAAATTTAGGATTTATTTTTAATTGAACGTCAAAGGATCAGAGGCAATTTGTTAGAAGTTTACAAGATTATAAGAGGCAAGGATAAAATGGATAGTTTGAGTCCTTTTCCCAGGGTAGAAATATCAATTACTAGAGGATGTGGGTTTAAGGTAAAAGGGGATAAATTTAAAGGAGATGTGAGAAGCAACTTTTTTAAACATAGGGTGGTAAGTGCTGCCAGAGGAAATGGTGGATTCATAAAGCTATAGAGTTATTCAGCACGAAACAGACCCTTCAGTCCAACTTATCCATGCCAACCAAATATCCTAAACTGATCTAGTCCCATTTATGAGCATTTGACCCAAATCCCTCTAATCCCTTCCTATTCATGCACCTATCCAGATGCCTTTTAAATGTTGTAAATGTACCCACCTTCGCCACCTCCTCTGGCAGCGCATTCTATACATTCACCACCCTCTGTGTGAAAACATTGCCCCTCAGGTTCCTTTTTAGATCTTTCCCCTCTCACCTTAAACCTATGCTTTATAGTTTAGGATTCCCTTGCTTTGGGGGAAGAAAAGACCTTGGCTATTCACTCTATCCAATCCCCTCAAGATGTTATAAATCTCTATAAGGTCACCCCTCAACCTCCAATGCTCCAGGGAAAAAAAGTGCCAGCCTATTCAGCTTCTGAAACCTTCAAATACAAGCATCATCTTTGTAAATCCTTTCTGAACTCTTTCAAGTATGACGACATCTTTCCAACAGAAGGGAGACCAGAATTGAATGCAGTATTCTAAAGGTGACCTCACCAAAGTCCTGTAAAGCTGCAACATGACATCCCAACTCCTATTGAATATGCCAAACACCTCTTTACCACCCTGTGTACCTGTAACTCCATTTTCAAGGAACTATGCATTTGCATGCCCAGGTCTCTTTGTTTAGCAACACTCCACAGACCCCTATCATTAACTGACTAAGCCCTGGCTCATGTCCGAAACGTCGATACTCCTGCTCCTCGGATGCTGTCTGGCCTGCTGTGTTTTTCCAGCACCACATTTTTCAACTCTGGTCTCCAGCATCTGCAGTCCTCACTTTCTCCTAAGCCCTGGTCTGTATATGTCAGAGGCATATTGACAGATATAAGAACAGGTGGGGAATCGGGCAAAAGGATTGCATAGAAGCAAAAGGTTTTGAGTTTAGAAAAACACCATTGTCATCCTGGTGGCCTGAAAGGCCTGTTCCTGTGCAGTACTTTTTTTTTGTTCTTCGTTCTTTGGCCTTTGATTGTTAGTGTGTTCACCACATGAAGACCCATGGCAAAAACTCACAACACTGCAGAGATGTAATAATCAAACGGAGG
Organism: Chiloscyllium plagiosum; assembly: GCF_037043375.1. NCBI lineage: Eukaryota > Metazoa > Chordata > Chondrichthyes > Orectolobiformes > Hemiscylliidae > Chiloscyllium > Chiloscyllium plagiosum. Next base: position 7,826,397 of record NW_028270154.1, on the reverse strand, counting down.
GATTATTGCTGACACTGTGAAGCTCTGTCTAGATATCAGCTCAAGCTTCGAGCATAGGACTTGAAATGACATATTTGTAATTCAAAGATGAATTGTACCGCTACCACAATGGCTGACACATGCATTTGTTATTGTGCTCACAGCATTTTGCTTGTCTGCTTGGAAAGCAGATTATCTGAGGTAATTGCAGGAATCAAAAGAGCTCCTTTTTGTGTAGGTGGTACTTCCAGGATACCTGTACATTCTGCATTCTCTGTGTATGTGTCAAGTAAATGATAACGAAACTTGCTCAGTAGGTGGAGTTCATAATTCACAAGATTGAATATTAAACCTAAAAAATCTTATGGTATGCACAAAAGTCCAATGCACATTCCAATGCAAACATACATACAGCTTAAATCTTAAGAATAAGTGCACAGTCCAGTCCAGCTCTTAAATTATTGTTTTCTGAGATGTAGGCATTGCTTCCAAGATCAGCATGTGTTGTCCACCTCAAATTACCATTGAACTCAGAGCCTTGTATGGCCATTTTAGAGGATACTTAAAAGTCAACCACAGTATTGTGCTGTGGTACTGTTCGCCGAGCTGGAAATTTTATGTTGCAAACGTTTCGTCCCCTGTCTAAGTGACATCCTCAGTGCTTGGGTCCAGGTCGATGTGTTTGTTGATGGACCACTAGGACTTATAACAGCGCACAAACCAACAGCCACCCTCAGACAACAACTCACCAGAACGAAGGACCCGATACCCAGCATGAGCAAAACTAATGTAGTGTACAAAGTCCCATGCAAGGACTGCATAAAACACTATATAGGACAAACAGGAAGACAGCTAACGATCCGCATCCATGAACACCAACTAGCCACGAAACGCCACGACCAGCTATCCTTAGTAGCCACACACGCAGACGACAAGCAATATGAATTCAACTGGGACAACACTACCATTATAGGGCAAGCCAAACAAAGAACAGCCAGGGAATTCCTAGAAGCATGGCATTCATCCACAAACTCCATCAACAAACACATCGACCTGGACCCAATATACCGGCCACTACAGCGGACAGCTGAAACTGACAACCGGAAGCGGCAGGGACAGGCCACTATAAATGCCGGAAGAAACACCACAGAAGCGCTTCACTGGAGGCTCCCAAGCACTGATGATGTCACTTAGACAGGGGACGAAACGTTTGCAACAAAAATTTCCAGCTCGGCGAACAGAACCACAACAACGAGCACCCGAGCTACAAATCTTCACCCAAACTTTGAACAGTATTGTGCATCTGGAGTCACATATAGGCCAGACCAGATAAGAAAAGCAGATTTACTTCCTTCAAGATATTAGTGATCCAGATGGAACATTTTTTTAAATGACAAAACTTATGCTTTTATGGTCATCATTACTGAGACTCGCTTTCAATTCCAAATTTGATAAACAACATGTTCACAGACATGATGTACCTCTGCCGGAGTTGTGATTTGGACCCATGTGTCCTGGTTGAAGGGTAGGGAGACTGCCATTTAATCATAAGAGGCCTCAAATCCAAATTTTGTTAATTGTATTTCAATTCAACAATTGTGGGATTTAAACACCTGCCCTGAATCTATACCTTAGCCTTCTAAATCACGAGCCCATGAAAAGACTACTACTCTCCACAATGGTGTTACTTTAACGTTCTTTATTTGGCCAGCTTGTTTCCTTGAACAGACATTTTTCTGTAGGTCATTAATAATTCTGATGAAAGATCATTAACCTGAAATGTTAACCTCTATTTGTTCCTGACAAAATCTGTCAGTCCTGCTGAGTACGTTCAACAATTCTTTTCCTTTACAGATTTCCACCATCTGTAGTATTTGCTTTTGTATTAATAATTGTTTATTTGTGTCTGTATATGTTTGTAGGTGGGACAAATGAATGCAGACTGGCGTTCATCAGAACCTCACATAGTCGGAAAGATCAGGTATTATGATGTTCTCTCTAAAGTCTTTTCAATTGTAGCCCTTAGACCGTTCAGAAACCAAGTTAAGTCCCAACTTATGGATGTGCAAACCTGATTAATCTCTCTAATGCATGTGAGTTTATAGTCATCTATCAGAAGTCATTTTTGTTTTATTTTCCTGACAAAGAAACAACCTATTTTAAGCAGTACAGCAATTCTGAATATGCAAATTGTGGCACAAAAATATCAGTGGTTCATCAAGATTTTAATTAATGATATTCATGATATGTATGAACTGCATATGTGCCTTTAATATTATAAGATGTAATGATGTAAGATGTCAGATGAAGTCTTTCACTGTTTGGTTTACATTTGGTTGAAGAATTGTTGCAGCTGATACAAAAACACATTTGTGCCAGATTGTGTTCTAAAAGTGATGGTGAGTTAAAGGCACTTATGATTATTATACGCACAAATGATACGCCAACTTCAGGCAAGTGACAGATGTGAGATTAAACATGAATATTGAAAAGTTACACTCCAAATCATTTTGTTGCACTGTTGATTTCTGAGAAACAATATCCTACAGTCTACTTCAGCATTGAAATGCACTGAATGGCGTCAAGCTGCTGTATTTGAGGGGGAGATGCAAACTAAATTCATACCAGAAAACTAATTCTTCATCTTTCAAATCTAAGTTACTTTGAACAACATAATCATTTTTAAACTATCATTATTCAACTACTTTGGGACTGAACATTAACTCTTGCAATTATGAAGCCTCATTCCTTCAATTTATGCTGCAGACCTTTTAAGAAATACATTAAAATTAAAAATACAATTAAAAAATAATTTTAACCTGACCTTATTTATTTTACTTTCTTTTATTCCAGTCTGTGTTTCTTTTTATCCTTTTCACTCTATCTGATTTACAGTTAAATAACCAACTGTAATTTCAACTTCCCTCTGGGTCTTTACACTGTTTAATTAAAATCCCAAATTAATTGGATAAGGAATTAAAAATGGAAAGAACTGTGAATGCTGTAAGTCAGAAACGAAAACAGAAATTGCTGGAATAGCTCAGCAGGATTGGCAGCATCTGTGGAGAGAAATCAGAGTTAACATTACGGTTTGAGTGACCCTTCCTCAGAACTGGATAAGGATTTGCCTTGTTCATATAGGTTTAAAATACCCAATGTTGCCTCACATTTTGCTTACCCAGTACTTTCCTAAAAATGTTAAATGTGCAGTAATAAGTAGAAACTAACAATGAATTACAATTATTCCATAGTCTAATGGAGTAATTAGTGGGCAATGTTTAAACATAAATATTATGAAATGGGTGTCACAGTATTCAAAGGCAGCAGTCATAAATGGCAACCCAGTCTCCCAGTACAGCTCAACAATCAGGACTTGAGGACATTTTGGCTGTTTTTGAGACTGAGCAAGCCACAGGTGTGATTTGGTATGGAATTAGCACATAATGAGCTATAAATCTGAGTTGTCAGAGCGCTGCAATATTTTTGTGGAGCCAGACAGAACACAATAATTACAGTATAGTGAGGGGATCAGTGAAAATCTGCATTCCAGCAGCACTTAAGCAGAGCAACCACCTTTGATAGCATATCCAGCACAATTTCGGCATTGCATAGACTACAGCGATGGTACACATGAGAGAGATCTCAGCACAGGATAAAGGTAATTTCATCAAAATAAGTTTAAAAATCGGATTATCTGAGAGTTTTAAAGTCATATTTTTCTTTACTAGAGAAGAATTTGCTGCCTCAACATAAAGCATTAACCTACCCAAGCATAACGAATTCCTTTCTTGACAGCAACCTAATTCATGTGTATTACACACAACACATGGCAGTCTTAGATCAGTATTTGTAGTGTAATGATATCTGAGAAAGCAGTTAATGCTCTTAATTAACACAAATATTATTTTTAAAAGGGGGATTTCAGGGTGAAAGCTAAGAATTATCAAATGCTGCATGAAAGATCTTGAAGGAGACACTTGGAATGTAAAATAAACAGACTTCCAAGCCTGGATTGTAATGTTCAATTAATATTCTCTAGTTTTACTCAAATAATCTCAGGGTGTTTGATGATCATACACATCTTGAATTGGAGTGTAAAGTAATAGATATGGTTGCTTAATGTGTTTGAAATCTCTGTATAATGAATTTTAATGAATGCATTAATCCCTTTATTTGAAAAGAATAAAGAAACAGAAAGGGGATTTCAGCTGAATATACTGAGTATAATAAATGATCTACTTCAAACAGTCAAACTATAAATTATCACATGAATTGCTGATAAAACAGAACTTCAAGATCTTATTAGTATAAGATATGGGTAGATATGTTTGGTCTAGCTCCAACAACACTGAAGAATCTCAACAACATCCAGGACAATACACACGGCATCCACATTATACATTCACCCCCTTCAGCACTGGTATCTCATGGTTGCAGTGTACAGCCCCTACAATTTGCACTGTAGCAATTCACTAAGTCACCTCTGACAACAGCTTCCAAACCTGTGATCTCTGACACCTATAAGAACTGGAGAGCATAGAAGCTCCCATATCAAATACCAGTCGAAGTAGGTCATTCATGCCATCAAACCTGCTCTGCATTCAACATGATCATAGCTAATCGGTTATCTCAACACCATACTCCTGCAGTTGCCCCATACTCCGTGACATCTTTAGCTTCGAGAAATCTATTTCTTTCTCAAATATATTCAGTGACTTTGCTTCCACAGGCTTCTGAAGTTTCTCCTCATTTATGTCTGAAGTACAATACCATTCATCCTGATACTGTGACCCGGCATTCAGGACCTCCCAGCAAAGGAAAGTATCATTGTTGTATCCAGTTTGTCCAACCCTGTCAGAATATTGTATGTTTTAATGAGATACCCTTTCAGTCTTCCAAATTCCAGTGAATAAATGCACTTTCGGCCCAATCTTTCCTCATTTGACAAACTTGTCATCCCAGGAATCAGTCTGAACCTTAGTTTCACACTCTCTATGTCAAGTACTGTATTTTTTTTTCGGTAAGTAAGTCAAAAGCTGCACACAGCATTCCAGATGTGGTCTCACCAAGATCCTGTACAGTTGATGTAAGGCTTCCTTGTTCCAGTACTGAAACACTCTTGCAATGAAGGCCTACAAATTATTTGCCATCCTAAGTGCTTGCTGAATCATGCTTGCTGTCAATGATTGGTGTAAAATGACACCCAAGTTCCCCTCTGGACTTTACTCATTCCCAACTGATCACCATTTAAATAATACTTTATTATTTGGTTCTCCTGACAAAGTGATCAATTTAACATTTACCCACAGTGTACAGCATCTGCCATGTATTTTCCCACTCCCTCAATTTGTCTAAACCACCCTGAGGACTCTTTACATTTGATCCTCTGACGACTTACACTCCCAATTATTTTTTGTGTCATCAGCAAATTTTGAAATACTATGTTCAATATATCTATTGGTATGTATCATAAATAGCTCAAATCCAAGTACTGATCCTTGTGGGTACCATACTTATTACTGCATTACATTCTTTATCTCTGTTCCGTTTCTTGTCTGCTAGTCAATTTATAATCCTTGCGAGTACATCACCTTGTACTTTTATTATGAGTAATAATTTCTTATGAGGGACCTTATTAAAAATTTTCTAAATAACCAATACTGAGTCTGTGACAAGTAGTAAGGAAAACGACATGGGGATAAACTGTACCTGACCTCATTCTCACCAGTTTGCCAGCCACAGATGCATCTGCCCATGACAGTATCAGTAAGAGTAAACACTGCACAGTTCTTGTGAAGTCAAAGTTGTGCCTTCACATTGAGAATACCTTACGTTATGTTGTGTGGCACTGTCACCATGCTGAATGGGAAAGACTTCAAATAGATTAGCAACTGCAGAGTAGGCATTCATGAGATGCTATAGGCCATCATTAACAACAGAACCACAATGCAATACAATCTGCAATCTTAAGATCCAGCATATCGTCTTGCTGTACCATTACGATCAAGCCAGGGAATCAACCATGGTTTGATGAAGAGTGCAGGAGAGCATGTCAGGGGAAGCACTAGTGTCACAAAGCTGACCCCTTTTTTTTTCTAAAAGCTGTTCCTTTCCTTGAGGATACTGTGTCCTTGTTTTTTTTTCCTGAGGGTTTGTAAACAGCTCCCAGTTCTGATTAGACTGGTTTGGTACAGAGATTAAAGGGTATTGAGATGCCTTTTTGTTAATATGTAAACAGTTGAGACTTCAGGCCGAAGTGGTCATGTTTTAGAAGTGACCTGAATAATGAGAGGGAAGTGGTCAACTCTTGAACTGAGCAGTTCAGTCCAGAACTAGTTAGGAGTTCAGCTGTGTGGAAGCAGGCTCTCTCTCTTCTTCTGTCTTTCTAACTTCAACCTGTAAGCATTTGTTCCATTTTTACCGTTTTTTAAGGGGGTTTGTTTATTGGCACTATATATTTGAAACAACATAATTAAGTCTTGTTTGGATAGACCGAGTTCTGTAGGGGTACTTTATTCTGTTCTTTGTGTTTCTTTGTGTAATTTTGTGAATATATTTTTGTCTGTTTTAAAACCTGGTCGTCAACCTAGCTAACTTACTCTGGGTAATTTTCACTGTACACTTACCAAAACAAATTGCAAAGTTATGGTCTGAGCTGCCTGCTTAAGAATGCTTTGAGTGGTCTGGTCTAGTCCATAACAGTAGGCATAACTAATAATGATGTGCCTGATGAAGGTACAAAACAAGACTATTTGCATGCCAACAGCATAAACAGCAACTGATAGACAGAGTTAAGTGATCTGCTCTAAGATCTGCAGTCTTGCCACATCCAGTCACCAATGTTGATGGACTGTTAACTGACTCACTGGAGGAGAAAGCTGCACAAATATCCCATTCTCAATGACTGGGAAGCCCAGCATATCAGTGCAAATGGTAAGGTTGAAGCATTTGCACAATCTTCAGCCAGAAGTTCCAAGTGGATGATGAATCTTAGCCTAATATAGAATTCTCCAGCATCACAGATACCAGCCTTTAGCCAATTTGGTTCACTTCATGTGCTATGAACAAACATTTGGAGGCATTGAATATTGCAAAGATGTTATGGGGACTGATAACACTCTGGCAGTAGCACTGAAAACTTGTGCTCTTAAATTTATTGCACTCGTAGCCAAGCTGGTCCAATACAGCTACAACATTGTCATCTACCCGACAATATAGAAACTTACTCAGGTATGTCCTGTACACAAAAAGCAGAACAGATCCAACTCTGCCAATTACGGCCCATCAGTCTATTCTTGATCATCAGTAAAGTGAATAAACGTGTCACCAAATGTTATGAAGCAGTGCTATCATATATACCCGTCTAATGTATATTGTCACTCAATCCCTTTCTGCCTGTGCACTCTTTACCTGTGGTATGGCCACTAAACTGTATGCAATTTCCAGTGAAGATCTCAGTCTTGCAGAAACTCCAAATTGACTTCAACTGCTGCTCCAGATCTGAAATGTGATTTCTGAAATGGATAAACCCAGATAGATGACAACTCCAGCGCCTGCAAGTCTTCTGCCAGATCAAACTATTCTGACGTGGGAATATATCAGTGTTGTATAATTCTTCTCTTCAATGGTATTATGGGTGCACCACATAGTCTGCAGACATTCAAGAAAACAGCTCAATACCAGATAATGAACAATTAGGGATTGACGATAAATACTGGCCATGTAAAAGGCGTCCCATGATTGAATAAATATATCAAACATTTGATGATCTAAACATCAAACACAGAATTCTGAGTGCATTTTCAGTTATAATTTATACATTTACACATGATAATATATTTCTTAACCTTTCTTTCACTTCAACATTTCTAATTCCTAATATTGTTCATTAAGCAACTGATTTTTAAGCTCTGATCTCCAGCATCTGCAGTCCTCACTTTTTCCTAGTTGATTTTAACCTACTGCAAATTCTCTTGCAAGGATGCCTTCCTTGAAGAAGCTCTCTCTCTGCACCCCCCAGGTCATCTCATCTGCCCTGAAGCTCTTCAGCCACGTCCTCAAACAGTCTCGCTCCTTCCACCTATCGCATTCCCAACGCCCCTCCCCCAAGTCCCTCCTCCCTACCTTTTATCTTAGCCTGCTTGGCACACCCTCCTCATCCTGAAGAAGGGCTTATGCCTGAAACGTCGATTCTCCTTCTCCTTTGATGCTGCCTGACCTGCTGCGTTTTTCCAGCAACACATTTTTAAGCTTAGTGTATGTAATATCAATTATGTATACGAACTTAATGTTAAAATTCAATAAAGATATAAATGAAACTCTGCTTACAATTTGTTTAACATTCATGAAACCAGTAAATATTGTTACACCTCATTGAGGTAGTGCACTGGAATCAAGCCCTGCTTCTCCTGGAGGAGTGACAACAATGAAAGATTTGAAAAATCTCTATGAAATTCACTAATTTATCCGTCTTTTAGATCCAAGTTGAAAGAAAGTACAGAACAAATTTCTTTATTTAACAAGATATACTATTTATTCCAAACAAGTAGATTCCAACCACAGGTAAACAATTATGAACTGTTGACACGTAACTACTAGTTAAAATTTTACCCCCTAATGAAACTTCTCCAACATATATACAGAGAGACACAAAAGGCAAAATAGATTCAGGTAGAGGGAAGTCCAGGAAGGCAGTTCCATAGCTCTTTCCAAAGGGATTGCTAAGATGATCCTTTTGGCATGTTAGGACTTCCATTTCCAGGTATTTTTATGTTAGATTAGATTCCCTACAGTGTGGAAACAGGCCCTTCAGGCCAACCTGTCCACACCGACCCTCCAAAACGTAACCCACCGAGACCCATTTCCTTCACACTTACAAAGTTTATTACTTCTGTTTAAAGCCAGAGACTACAGCCACTGATCAGGGAAGTAAACTGGCTTTTGTCAACCTTGAAATGTTTCTTTACTGCAAGGAAATGACAACGTCTTTGTTTCTGGAATCTGATGGCTTCTGCCCAAACATTAAACATGTTTAGCTACCTGTGGGGCAATCACATAGTTGTTGGCAAGCATAAGGCCTTTGTCAATGACAACTGGTCACCATTCCTCAGACCAATTAGCTATTTATTACTAGCTGAATCTCCCCCACTTGCACAAGCAGCAGTGTAAAGAATACTTACAATGAGTTTCAAGTAACTTGCTTTTAGAAAATACAGCAATTCTTTAAACTCTCCAAGATTTTTAAAATTTTTGATTTCCAATTTTCACAATTGAAAACACAGAAAAATGAAATTGATTTATTTTAACAATTTTATTCCTTTACCTTGACTCAAGTAGAAGACATTGCAAAATTCTGCTGTCTTGAATCATAGTATGTCCCCCCTTAGCCTTGTGTTTGCTGGCCTATGTTGGCTCCCTGTGAAAGAATGACTTGATTTTAGGTTTTATTCTTGGTCTAAAATCCCTCAATCTCTATCTATCTTTGCGACTGGCCTGAGTCTGACAATTATATGATATCTGCTTTCCACTCATGCTGACCTCTTGTGCACATCCAATTTTATTTGCTTTACAGTTAATGCCCATGCCTTACTTTGCCCCTCTGCATTATTTTTATCCTTTAAGATTCCTGTTAAAACGTTGATCATGTTTTTGATGATATCAACTAATACTCTCTTACCTCAGTTTCATACTTCGCTATGTAATTCTCGATGGAAAGTTGTGAGCTGCTTTATTTCATTAAAGGGGGCTAAAGTATATAAATTAATAGACAATAGACAATAGATGCAGGAGTAGGCCATTCAGCCCTTCGAGCCTGCACTGCCTTTCAATATAATCATGGCTGATCATTCCTAATCAGTATCCTGTTCCTGCCTTATCTCCATAACCCTTGATTCCACTATCTTTGAGAGCTCTATCCAACTCCTTCTTAAATGAATCCAGTGAGTGGGCCTCCACTGCCCCGTGTGGCAGAGCATTCCACACAGCCACCACTCTCTGGGTGAAGAAGTTTCTCCTGGACCTAACAGCTTCTCCAACACCAAATCCTGGCAAATATAAATTCCCTTAAGTTCAGGTCCTTCAGCCACTGTTACCTCAGGGAGATTGCTTGTGTCTTTCCAAGTGAACACAGATCTGAAGTACCCATTTCATTCCTCTGCCATTTCTTTGTTCCTAGTAATATATTCCCCTGTTTCTGTCTTCAAGGGCCCAATTTTTGTCCTAACCATTTTTTTGCCTTGCACATACCTAAAAAAGCTTTTACTATCCTCCTTAATATTCTTGGCCAGTTTACCTTCGTACCTCAGTTTTCCTCTGCGTATTTCCTTCTTAGTAATCCTCTGTTGCTCTTTAAAAGCTTCCTAGTCCTCAGTTTTCCCACTTATCTTAGCTATGTTATACTTTTTCTCTTTTAACTTTATATGTTTCTTTACTTCCCTCGTCAGCCACGGCCGCCCATGCCTCCTCCTGGGATCTTTCTTCCTTTTAGGAATGAACTGATCCTGCAACTTCTGCATTATACACAGAAATATCCGCCATTGTTCCTCCACGGTCATCCCTGCTAAGGTATTGCACCATTGAACTTTGGCCAGCTCCTCCCTCAGAGCTCCATAATTCCCTTTATTCAACAGAAGTACTGTCACTTCCGACTGTACCCTCTCCCTCTCAAATTGCAGATTGAAGCTTATTGTATTATGGTTACTACTTCCCAATGGCTCCTTTACTTTGAGGTCTCTGACCAATTCTGGTTCGTTTTATTTCTTTCAAGTTGTTGATCTTTTTGTTGGAAATCTATGTGAAATAAGTTAAAAGGAAGTAGCTAACAAAAAGCATTTAATGATTGGCTTAAAATTCACTCTGTGATTTATGTGGAAAAAATGCACTATAAACTTCTTAACTGGCTTGAAAATTGAAATGTTGGGAGAAGATTTACAAAATTTGGTGTGTCTAAAATTAAGGGTTACGATTAGATTAAGTGGTCTGTGACTGCAGATTTACAGTGAATTAAAATAAACTTGATTGTTCAAATGATTTTGGATTTTGTGGGATCTTTTTACTTGTTAAATATTTCACAGATGTAGAATAGTAGATTTTTTAGATGGTGGGCCAATTAAAGGTTACGGGGATAATACAAAAGGTTCTGTTAAGGCAAATGGCCAAGCCATGATTGAAAGCAATGACAAGGCTGGCCTAAAGTGCTGAATAGCCTACTTGTGCTGTTATTTCTTTCATATTCTGTGTTCTTATGTAGAATTGAGAATACATTTCATAATTGCAATTTTTCATGCTATTTTTTAGTTCCCAGTGTTTGGAAGAAAATCAGGATGAAGTTAAAAGAGAATTCAACAGAAGACACACAGCAGCAGCAGGTCAGTGATAGAATTATATGACTGTGTAAAAACTAATATAGTACAAGAATATAACAACATTCACGTTGCTAATAAGAGCATAATTAAATGTTGCTACACTGATGATGTAGCTGCAATCTTTTTAATATTGCAACTTTTGTCTGTGTACAAATTAATTTTGTAATAGGTTGACCTTTCTTCTGTTCCAACAGCCGTTCTCAATGTGCAAATTTTGCTTGAAGCAATCAGTAGATTGTAGGTAGACTGGTATCATCAAAGGGGAGTTTATCGCATTTATAATTTTTGTGAAATATTCCAATTAAAGCTGTCAAACATTTGGCGTTGTTCCCAGTTAAATCATTGTAAATTGTAATTATATCATTAGAGCTTCATCTAAATTTATTGTTGTATTGACACACAGTAATGACTTGACAAAACTTCAAACTCCGATTTCAAACATTTTTGAAATCATTATTTCAGTAATAGGATCTCAACTTTTCATTATTAATGCTTCATCAACTTTAATTTATGAATATGATCTGTCATATACTCAAGCCGCACAGATGGGAGGATGCCCGCATTTGAAAGTAAATTCCAACCTCTAGTACAAACTCAAATATGTGAATCCAAGAATCTAATTGCAATTTTATGATTATACAGAAGCTGGCCCACCTCTACTAAAGAATGACGGAAGGTTCAGTAAAAGCAGTATTTTTACAAAGAGAAAGGTCAATTAGGATATGAAACAATCAATATGAACATCTGTCAAATGCCCTTTGGCCAGGCTGCATTAAGTACAGCACTGAATGGAAAAGGACAATTGTTCTGCTTTTATTAGAGGTTTAAAATGTAAGGCTGCTCTGAAACTTCCAACTTAGTATCTATAGTACCGAAAATCCAACAATAAATTCAACAGTGTGGGAACAAGTTGGCCTCTTTCACTTTCTATCCAATTTCGAAAAGTACAGGTTCCTCTGTGTATTAACATTCATAATAATTGCATTTGCCCTTCAAGATTGTTCTCATGTTAATCTATTCATCTATAAAAGGATTGGCTCACTTTGATCTGGTAAGTATATTCTGGCAACTGAGCATGGAAATCCTTAAAGTGTATTTTGTTTGTTTTCAGTTCTTTTGTGTAATACTTTAAAGCATCTATTAACCAATTTAATGTGACTGGATGAACAGATTTCAGATGAAATGTTAAACCAAGGTCCTCTCTAAACCAAGGTTCTTGTAAGAGAACCTATGGCACAACTTGAAAATGAGCAGGGGAATTGTCATGGTGTTACTCGTTTTAGTGCTTGTTAGTCTTTGTTCTGTACAAAGTACCTGCTAAATCTGCCTATATAACAACAATGACACCATTTTACAATTAATCTATTTGCTGTGAAGACTTGTTGGCATTTATTATAAATACTGCTAGCAGCAATTTCTTTTCACTAAGTTGATTCCATGCATTGGATTTTAGTTGTGCAAGCTACAATCTCTGCAGTGAGCCAGGTCACACTCACAAAGTTCACTTATCACCCAATATGTTATTGTCAGTCTTTACTTTCCATTAGGGAAAGCACTGTCCTCAGTTGGATACAGAGCATCAGTGTTGTCCTTACCAGCTATATGATGTAAACCATTGCATTAGAAGACAGTTTCTTTATCATGTACCTTTCTACATTTCTGTAAAGTCCAGTCAATTTTATAGCACCCATAATGTGCAAGGGTGGAGGGGGTGAAGAAGCGGAGCTATTGTGGTAGGGCATCTAATTGTAAGGTGAACAAGCAGGTGTTTCTGCAGCTGCATAAGAGTCTCCAGGATGGTACATTTCCCCCCAGTGCCAGGGTTAGGAATGTGACTAAATGGCTGTAGGGCATTCAGAAGGGGGTGGGCAAATGAACAGAGATCATATTGCTACATCTTGATATCAATTATAATGGTAGAAAAGGGAATGAAGTCTTGAAAGCAGAATTTAGGGAGCTAGGAAATAGATTAAATAATAGGACCCAAAAGGTAGTAATCCTTTTACTCAGCGAGTCGTGAATTCATGGAATGCCCTGCCAGTAGCAGTGGTGGACTCTCCCTCATTATGGGCATTTAAGCGGGCATTGGATAGGCATATGGAGGATAGTGGGCTAGTGTAGGTTAGGTGGGCTTGGATCGGCGCAACATCGAGGGCCGAAGGGCCTGTACTGCGCTGTATTCTTCTATGTTCTATGTTCTATCTCTAGATTAATTCTGGTGCTATGTGCGAGTGAGTATAGAAATATGAAATTGGTTCAGATTAATATATGGCTGGAGAAATGATAAAGGAGGGAAGGCTTATAATTTCTAAGATAGTGAGATAGGGTGCAACCTGTAGAAAGCAGATAGGTTACACCTGAACCAGAAGAGGACCAGCATTCTTGTGGGGAAGTTTACTAATGCTGTTGGAGAGGGTTTAAATGAACTTGGCAGGGGAATGGTATCCAGAAAGAATGCTCAATAAGAAAAGATAAACAGCCAGAATTAGAAGAGGCAGCAAGTGAGTCAGGAAGACATAGATACTATAGGCCAATTAAGGCTCTAGTTTAGTTAGGTGGTATTTATCTTAATGTGAGGTGTCTGAAAGAACAAAGCAGATGAGTTGAGAGCACAAATTAAAACATGAGGTGCGATGTTATTGCTGTCATTGAAATATGATTGAAGGAGGCAGGATTGGCAGCTTAATGTTCCAGGATAGGTATACTTCAGATGAGGAAGGTAAAATAAAAGGGCATGTTGCAATGTTGATCATGGAATCTAATACAACAGCAAGGAGAGATGACATCTTAGAAGGCTGCTCCAATGATGCCATATAGGTAGAACTTAAAAACCGAAAAGGAGCAATCCCATTGCTGACAGCCCCTCACAATTCAAGTGAAATAGGAGAACAGATATGTAGGCAAGTTTCAAGGAAATTTAAAAGTTAGAGGATAGTGACAGTAGATATTTCACTTCCCCAACATTGACTGGGGTAGCGTAATGTGAACAGTTTAGAGGGAGCAGAATTCATAACATGTATCCAGGTCAGCATTTTAAGTCAGTAAGTAGGCCTGCAAGAAGTGGACAGTCCTAGATTTAATTTAAGCATTGAAACTGATCAAGTGATTGAAGTTCAATGGGGGAGACTTTTGCAGACAGTGACAATAACTTCATTAGACACAAGGTTGTTGTGGAAAAGAACAAGGATGGGCCAAAATCAAAGTTCTCAACTGGGGGAAAAACTGACTTTAAGAAGATCAGTTATGATTTGACCAAAGTGCACTGGGAGCACATATTTTCAATTAAATCTGTCTCAGAACAATAGGATGCATTCAAGAAGGAAATATGAAAAGTGCAAGGCCGCATCTTCCAGGAAAAAAAAGGGTGGGCGGCACGGTGGCACAGTGGTTAGCACTGCTGCCTCACGGCGCCAGAGACCCGGGTTCAATTCCCACCTCAGGCGACTGACTGTGTGGAGTTTGCACGCTCTCCCCGTGTCTGCATGGGTTTCCTCCGGGTGCTCCGGTTTCCTCCCACAGTCCAAAGATGCGCAGGTCAGGTGAATTGGCCATGCTAAATTGCCCGTAGTGTTAGGGAAGGGGTAAATGTTGGGGTATGGCTGGGTTGCGCTTCGGCGGGGGCAGTGTGGACTTGTTGGGCCGAAGGGCCTGTTTCCACACTAAGTAATCTAATCTAATCTAAAATCCTCTGAACAATGGATATTGAGGGATATGCAACATTGGCTTAAGACTATAGGGAGGTTTATGGAAGATACCAAGAGCTCAAAACAGCAGAAATGTTAGAGGAGTATAGAATATGTAAGAATGAACTTAAAAAGGAGAGTAGGAGAGCTAAGAGGGGATGTGAAAGGATACTGGCAGGTATAATACAGAAAAATTCAAAATTATTTGAGAGGTCCATTAAGGGTAAAGGAATAATGAGGGAAAGATGAGGGCCCATTGAGGACAACAGTGTTAATTTGTATGTGAAACCAGAGGATATAGGTAGGGTTCTAAATGAATATATTGGGTCGGTGTTTACGAGTGAAGGGATGATATTTGTGGAGAAATCAGAGAGAACATCTGTGATATAGTTAAAATAATTAGCATAGACAAAGTGGAGGCTCTGAGTGGTCTAGCAGGCTTAAAAGTAGATAAATATCCAGGGTGGGTTGAAATGTATCTCAGGATGTTGAGAGAGGCAAGGGAGGAGAAGTTCAGAAAAGTTTTCAATTCTTCTCTGGCACCTCTCTGGTGCTAGAGGACAGCCAATTTGGTACCACTATTTAAGAAGAGAAGTATGGATATACCAAGAATCCATAGGCGAGTCAGTCTAACCTCGGTGGTGAGGAAACTATTGGAAGAGATTCTGAGGGAAAGAACTAACCTGTGTTTGGAGGGGACAGGGATTAATCCAGAACATTCAAAATGGTTTTGTGGAAGAGAGGTCAGGTCTGAACAAATTGATTGGATTTTCAAAAGAGGTAACTGGGTATGCAGATAAGGGCAATGCTTTTGATATAGTTTACTTGAACTTCAGCAAGGCTTTTGAAAAGGTCTCATGGGAAACTGATAACAAGGCTAAGAGCCCATAGATTCCAAGGAAATTTGACAAATTGAATGCACGTTTGGCTGAGTAGAAGGAAGCAGAGGTGATAGTTGAAGAGCATTTTTCCAACTGGAAGTCTATGTCCTGTGAGGTCTGACAGGGTCAGTGTTGGGGCCTTTACTGTGTGTGGTTCATACAAATGATTTTGACTTGAATGTAGGTTGATCATTAATATTGCAGGTGACACAAAAATTGGATTGATGGTAAATAGTAAGGAAGATCACCTTTGATTACAGGAGGATATAGATAGGTCAGTCAGATGGGCTTATCAGTGATAAATTAGATTCAATCCAGATATCTGTAAGGCTCCACACTTGTGTAACACCAACAAGGCAAGGGAGTAGATGTTGGACGGTGACACCATAGGAACCTCTGATGATGAGAGGGAATTTAGTATGCATGTCCACCAGCCCCATTAGGTATCAGGTGAGGTGAATAGAGTGGTTATGAAGGTATATGAAACCCTTGCCTTTATTAGCTGAGGAATAGAGTTTAAGAGCAGGCTGGTAATGATGGTACTAGATAAAATGTTGTTTTGGCAACAACCTTATTGTGTGCAGTTCTGGAATCCACATTGTAGAAGGGATATGATAACACTGGAGGGAATGCAATAGAGATTTACTGGGATGTTTTCTGTGCTGGAGAGTTTGTTATGAAGAGAGATTAGATAGACTGGGATTGCTTTCCATGGAACAAAGGATATTGATAGGGAACATAACAGATGTCAAAAATTATGAGGCACACAAATAGGGTAGAGAGAAAGAAAATGTCCTTTAGATGCAGGTGTCAGTGAAAAAAAGTGTATAAATTTAAGGTATGGAGAAGAAGATTTAGAAGAATGTGAGGAAAAATGTTTTCATGGTCGGAATCTGAAATACTGCCTGTAAAAGTGGTAGAGA
Organism: Chiloscyllium plagiosum; assembly: GCF_037043375.1. Lineage (NCBI taxonomy): Eukaryota > Metazoa > Chordata > Chondrichthyes > Orectolobiformes > Hemiscylliidae > Chiloscyllium > Chiloscyllium plagiosum. The sequence goes on along the minus strand of NW_028270154.1, from coordinate 7,809,568 downwards.
TAGAAAACGTCTTAAATTTTTAAGAAGTTTTGAGGTGTGCACTTGCGATGTCAAGACTTACAAGGCTAAAGAGCAAGTGCTGGGAAATGCGATTAGAATAGTTAAATGGTTGTTTTTGACCAGCACAGACTTGTTGGGTCAAAGGGCCTTTTTCTGTTCTGTCAATCTCAATGACTCTGCAACTCCGACTATTCCTGATGATGTTTTCTTTAATATGCGCTGTACAGATGAAAGGGATAATTAAATACGTTTCCAAAAACTTGAAAGTATCAAAAACTGTTTTCTTAAAATTTGGTGCTAAAATTTATTGATTTTACAGAACATTAAATTCCATTTTCAATGTAACATGAGTTGATGGTGATGATGCTAATTCAGAACAAGTGTGATTAGAAGTTGATTTGTGCATGAATTACGACTTGATTCTGAAGCAACTGGCATTCAATAAAACAAATGGGAAGACCAAATAAAATCGGTCAACTGTTTGGATTTTCTGTGAGTGCCAGTCACAGGAAGAGCAAAATCTGATCATCAGTGAGACCTTCTGAATTGCAGAATATGTGAGAAAGGTAACTCATAATTAGCAGGCCAAAAACTTAATGATCCATCTCTACAATAAGACGGGTGAAATCTTTAAGCATTACATTCAGAGAGACAGTCTGGTTTAGTTGCCAAACATTGAGAATACACTCCAGCAACATAGTACAGTAATTCACAAATGAATTCTTTTAAGAACCTCTCTAAAGGTGTTATTGTCCCAATTTGCAAAACAAGCTAAGGCCTGTTTCAAATGCAATGCTTGAACATCGACACAGAAAACTTTACCAAAATGACACATACATTTATTCTGGCATGACATGTGTATACACATATTTTCCCTGTATGGAAATCTTTGTCATTTGTAAAATTCATGGAAAACAGGCATGGCACAGCCTAATCTCTAGGCTCAGTATTGACATGAATATGGTTAGTATGAGCACTGAGGTACACTAATATTCTCCATTACTCTGAGTAACTTGTGATCCTGTCCAAAGTCAATGACAATTAGTTTTAAATTCTCTCAAGAGAGTTTTTTACTATAACTTACAAAGTTATTCCACTCATTCTAAACTAATTTTCCAGGTTATTGTAGAATTAGTTGTATATTATTTAACTCTGCAGCTTTTCAAATACAACTTCTGTAATTTTTGAACAATAAAGTCTGCTCCTGCAATTCCCCAAAATAGACGTAAATTGCCTGCTACTACCATAAAAAGATAAATATAATGATGTATAATTGTTTAACTATTTGATTAGTGTGTCAAATTGAAGTGGTAAACATGTTTTACTCTTAAAAATGTGTTGCTGGAAAAGCGCAGCAGGTCAGGCAGCATCAAAGGATTCTCCTGCTCCTTTGATGCTGCCTGACCTGCTGCGCTTTTCCAGCAACACATTTTTAAACTCTGATCCCCAGCATCTGCAGTCCTCACTTTCTCCTAGATGTTTTACTCTTGCCGAGCAGATAATGATGGAATTCTTTTTTGTTGTTCTTGAGGAGGAAGAGATGCTACAATAGATGAGAACATTGCCTCTTCCTGAGCGTGACCGGGATTTATTTCTAACCCAAGTTAGCATGAATGCTTCCACTCTCAATTTATTCTACAGATACCATGTGAAATTCTTTTGGACAGTTTCAAATCAGATATAATGGGCACACATGTGCTTTGTTCTGAACAAATTGTCTGAGTGTAAGATGGAAAGATTTAATAAATATAAAAAATGCATTTGTATATGTATATTTTTTAATGGCTTACCAGGCAAATGTAACATGACAATGAAAGGTTAAACCACTTCAGAAACAATGGAGAAATGCTAAGAACTGCATTTTTTAAGGTGCCACTATATGAGAGATTCAGAACATATGTCTGAATGCACCTTGATACCACTCCAGTTAAAGAACATTTTAATTGTTCTGCAAAAAAATCTCTCATGTGCAGGTGTCAACACATTACACTGCTTGCATTAGCCTAAACATTATTTATTCAATATCATTTTCAATAATATTGTGAGTGACTAATTACATACCAGCAATACTTACAAAGCACACATTTTCATATTCAGGCAGAGTAAAGAAGCCACCTTTACTTTTTGGCTATGTTATTCCTAATTGACATTAGTTTGTTCAGCATTAATCAGTTCCTGTGAGGAAATAATATATCACAAAGAATGTCAACTATGCATTAATAATTGCACTAAATTGGCAGTCAATCTGAGAGACTGTTCAATGAGCAATGGTGGGAGAAATTGAAAGGTATCCAACTATCAGAAAGAGTCCTCTTGTGCAAGTCAGTGGTTCAAGGCTGAGTGAAGATAGTGTTGATGAAAATTTATCCTTCTGCCAGCTGAGTAAAGATGATGTTTTCATTTTACCATTGATTGTTGAGATGAACAATAATATCCTGTTCTTCAATATTGATACATACCATATGTTAAAGACAAATGGACATATATCCACAAAATCATGGTTGTTCGTTTATTTGTAATTTTCACTGTTGAGCATGCACTCTTCTCAAAAGTAAAATAATCCTGATTATAGTTTCAAAAAGTTTTTTTTTTCGTAAATTTCAAGAAATAAAATAATCGTGCCTTCCACAAGCGGAGGTTGCTCGAAAGAATGTCACAGCTGTCACTTGAGGGGGATGCAGCAATAATACAGTAGTGTCACTGGATTAGTAACCCAGAACCTGAGGTTAATGCTGTGGGAAATGGGTTTAATTCAAAGACAGCAAATGGGGAAATTTGAATTTAATAAAATCTGGACTTAAATGATAGCCTAATGGTAACCATATGATAGCTGTTAGTTGTCACGCTAATGTTGTTTTGAGTAGGAAATGTTCTGTCCTTACCTGATTTGATCAATATGTGACTCCAAACCCAGCAATCTGGTTGATTCTTATTTACCCTCTGAAATGGCCAGTGAGCCATTCACTTGTATCAAACCAGTACAAAGTCTTACTTATCAACAACTGGGGACATGTGCCAAAATTGGACAAACTGTCTCAGGCTAGTCAAGCAACAGCCAAGCATGGTCATTCGCAGAATCATACTTTACAGATAAAGTACTTCCACTTGCTTGGATGGATGTGGCCTTAAAAGCCCTGAAGAAGCATGACATGATCCAGGACAAAGATGCCCTTTGATGAGCGTCAAATTCACCACCTATAATAGTCTCTCCCTTCAGCATTGATGTGCAATTTGCACCATCTATCAAATCTGTGACATCTAAGAATGATAGGGGCAGCAGGTGCATGGGAAAACCAGCAACTGCAAGTTCCACTCAATTCAGACATCATCCCAACTTGGAATAATATCACTATTCCTTCACTATCATTGGGTCAAAATGCTGGAACTTCCTTCATGACAAGTGGGTTTTCCTTCTCCCCCCCCCCCCCCCCAATGACTGCAGCAGTTCAAAACAGCAGTTCAGTCCCACCGTTTTTGGGTCAATTACAGATGGGTAACAATTACTGACCTAGTCAATTGTGTTCGCATCACCTGCCCAAATAAAAAAATTACATAGTATTTTGAAACAGAGATCAGTGTCAATCCAGAGCTGAGGAGAGGTGGATGGCATGAGGAGTAATTAATTGAATTTGAAAACCTCAACAGCAAGTTACTTGCAGACCCTCCTGATTTTAATGGCAGATTCTGATTGCCATTTTTCATCTCCACTTCTTTATTGCAACCAACTGAATTGAGAGGCTTCTCTAACTGGCACGGCAGACAGATGTTTTGCAACAGGCCTCAGTCAGGGAAAGAAGATTAGGATGGAAGAGAGGAATCAGGGAGGCTAGAGGGAGGAAGATCAGGATACCGAGCTGGAAGGTGGAAGATGAACAGAGTCCGCAGGCAACACTGCAGAGACTAAATGATGATGATCAGAGAGTGCAGACAACACCCAGGGAAAATGAAACTGAAAAGATGATGGGGAAAAATGTTTGGAATTTGCAGACAACATCAGTGAAGCTCCAGTAGGGGAGAAAGATCAGAGCCAGAGGCAACATTATAGACACTGGAGTAAATGTCGGTCAGATTCTGGAAACAACAGGGAAATTCAGAGCCAGAGCCGAGGTTGGAAGGATTGAGATCATAGAGGTGATTGAAGGGTTGAGGAGCACAGCTAAGGTGGTAAGGGAGTTAAAGACTTAGGTCTAATAGAGAGCACTCAATTGGAATGAGTTGAGGTGAGCAGGATTCAGTTGATAAGTGGAAAGCCGTCCTAGATTCAGTAGTCTTCACTTCCCTTTAGTAACAGAGTCTTCCAGATCTTGGAAGCACGGCTCACCAGTTTGAAATTCAAAATGATGGATAATTATGAGGCATGCAGTTTTATTTAATATTTAACTTGCCATTGCACCATCTTCAAGAGGGTTTTCCACCATTTCCCTGTTTTGCCTCTATTGACATCAAGGGATGGATTACACTCTCCCCGGTGGTAGGTCTGAAGGTGCTGGGGCAAATAATATCAAACAGATTGCCTTTGTGCATCGGCGCAATCACGCCTGATCTCTGTCAAGTTTTATGAGACTAATTGAGCTCCATCTGCTAGAGCAGTTACATGGCCATTTATGACAAATTCTGCCACTATTTTCTCTTTGATGGGTTAAGGTTTTTGCCCTTTGGGAAGCCTAGAACCTGTAGCTGCATATGTTTATACCAGGTACGTTATTGCTCTCTGCTGTGAGAGTTCCTCAACCTGTTGGAGATAATCCCCAAGATCAATCCCCCGCCCCTACTCTCCCTTCACCTCTCCACTTTACCCTTACACCCATGCTCCCCTTGTCAATTTAGCATCTTGAATGCAGACCCCACATTCCCCATTCACCCTCCTCAGCATGACCCCAAAGCACAGACATACCTCTCAGTCTGAGTTCCTCTGTATTTTGGGCTGCTTGTTATTTTATCATCTGTTTCCATTAGCAACGCAAGTGCGACAAAGTTCTCATCCAGTCTGACTGGAAGTCTCATGTTAATGCAGCTAATGCTGCCCTCAGTATTTTATTGCTGTAGAACAGCCTTTGGACGTCCACCCAACTTTTTAACTGGCACCCATAAAATCCATCCTCAGACATCACCAGTCTGGGGTCAAGATGCAACTTTTCCATGACACCAGGCCCAAACCCACACATTCTGAAGGTTAAATTACTCATTTTGTTGCTATTATAATGCTGGAGAAAAATTGGACCCAATTTGCATGCTGCAGTTTCCTAGAATGTGCAGTGAGATAAATGAACAGATTGTTTATTTCTGGTTATAATAATTGAGAGATAAGTATTGACCCAAACATGAGGAGAACCATCCAGCAGATATCTGAATCGTGCCTTGGGATATTTTGTGTGTATCTGAGAAGACCTTGATTTAAATTTGGACCAAAAACTTAGCAACTATGAACAGTGCAGCACACCCTCAGTGTGAGGTGTCAGACGAGGCTATGTGCTTAAGCTTATAGGTTGGTGTTGAACTGATTAACTTATGAGTCAAAAGTGAATGTTATTTCTGAGCAATTGCCAAAATGAATTATGATTAATGTAGTATAATTTGTATGAAAGTTAACAAATGACATAAATGTGAATTTTGTGAACAGCTGCAGGGGTGGAGGAAGCCAATTAAAGAAGCAACATTAACTTTGGTGTTAATGTGTTATGACATAGGCATCTCTGGTCATCCTCTCTTTTACAAGATACTGTACTGAAGCAGGTTGTACCCTGCAATGCAGTATAACAATACTTCCATTTTGAACTGAATTTTGAAAAATCTCCAAGCAAATGAAGATATGCCAGAACTATATAAGTTTGATGCTCCCACTAAGAACAACTCAATGTTGCTTTGTTTTCTTATGAATAGCAGTGTCATCAATTTTTTTTACTTTTAGCAGTAAAAAAATCTTACAGCCAGACACAGAAAGTTGCTAGCAGAAACCATTGGTTCATGCAGCAATTTTTTATTACATCAACATGTAATTTGCATATTCCTTACCTCTGTGGTTTCATTAGTAGCAGGAGTAAGTTAGTTTCAAACTAAAACAAAAGCAATTTTTAAATCTCTGGCTAACTTTCATGAATATCAATGACTTGGCAGTGACGTAAACTCTTGCCATTCTGTAAAGCATTCTGAAAACTAAGGACGTTTTTCCTTGCAAACAGACTTGAACTTGTATAATTATAATTAGATTTGAAGTGAAGCAGTCGGTGATATTTCCGTTTTGATTCAGGTCGTTGGCACATTTTGCAGAACTCATGTCTAACAATAAACTTAAAAAGGCTAGACTGAATTAGCAAGTGAAGAAGGAAAGCATGAGTGGGTTGGGGAATGATTTATTCTCTCAATTTTTGTGAGGTTGCTACTTCACATAACAGTGAACATGACTAGGAAATGCAACAGGCCTCCCAGTGTTGCCAGCGCACTGCAGAAATAAAAGAAATAGAGATGTTATTGAATACTGAGTAGATGCTAGAAACAGCCATTGAGCTGTGAGATCTGCCAGGTCAGTTAGAATTAAAAATGCTCTGCCACACTTAATAAAGGAAGGTTCCTTTTGGCTGACATTTGGTTTTCTACCAGTACCACTAACAAGTCCAAAAATCTTATCAAGCCAGTTTTGCAATATAAAAATAAGATTTACATACTGCATCACGCTCTTGGAACCTCTTTTGTATTACAACAATCTATCATAACCAAAGGGGCTTAAACAATAATAAACATTAGGTTTTAGAGAAGTGACATATAGATGAGAAATAGTACTGCATGCTAATGCAGAAGCAGCAGAGCTAATACTTTACTTAGCCTCAGAGTCTTAAGCTAATGATGAGGAAATTGCAGTAAGGCTACTCAATGCAATTGGTGCAGATTTCTCCTCTTTATTAAACAGCTGGTAACAATAGGAGAAAGTGAGGACTGCTGATGCTGGAGATCAGAGTCGAAAAGTGTGGTACTGGAAAAGCACAGCAGGTCAGGCAGCATCCGAAGGGCAGGAGAAATGATGTTTCGGGCATAAGCCCTTCATCAGGAATGAGGGGGGAGGGGGTTGCTGAGAGATAAATAGGAAGGTGGGGTTGTAGGGAAGGTAGCTGGGAAGGCGATAGTTAGATGCAAGTGGGGGTTGATAATGATAGGTCAGAGGGGAGGGTGGAGCGGATAGGTGAGAAGGAAGTTAGACAGATAGGACAGTTCAAGAGGGAAGTGCCGATTTGGAGGGTTGGATCTGGGATGATGTGGGCGGAGGGACAATATGGAAACTGGTGAAGTCGATGTTGATGCAATGTGGTTGATTTGTCTCAAGGTGGAAGATGAGGCATTCTTCCTCCTGTTGTTGGGTGAATCAATAGGTTAAAATGGAAGAATCAAGCTAGTATTTTTGACTCCTGTTTAATAAGGAGTGGCTGAGTGCCTTGATTTTACCCAGTGAATTTGAATTAATTTGATGGCTGAATCTGAGCATTTTGTTCCTGCTCACACAATTTGTATGTGAATGTTTGCGTATAGGGTTGGGTAAAGATCCTGTGGTATTAATATCACATATTACAATACTTAGACTCAGGTTTGGGGAATATCCAATCAGGGGTGGAAGATTTTGGGGAATACTTCTTAGTAATTGAGTACCAGAGGTGAGGTAGGCATCAAATTAGAAGAGCAAAGAAAACAAGATAAATTAGGAACCACAAGACTAAAATGTTACTCCTAGTTTAGCTGTATGTTTCTAAAATAAATAATGGGTGTCGGAGTGCTGGAGTTTGCCATTCAATCCATTTAACCTGCTCCACTATTCAATTAGATCATGGCTGACCATGAATTTTAACACCAATTTCCTGCATTAGCCCACTATCTCTTGATGTCACTCACTGTTTTGAACATGTTTCATGATTGACCTTTCTTTTTCTTGCGATGGGTGAAACAAATTTCCTCATTTTTTTTCTTATGTATCTGCATGAGGGCAATTCTTTGTGGAGTTAATTGAGCTGTGAATAGCCTATTCAGCCATGAGAATGAAGGATAGGGAGAGTAGCATTTTCTGAATCCATTTCGTTTCACATTCAACATTGATCTTTCTCTCCTGTGACTTTGTTGGAAACTGAAACAGGCTGGGTTATATAAGGCTTCGCCCATTTTTTTATCAACAATCTTACACTGACATTGAAAGTTGGAATGACTCAAAATTGACAACTTTTGGCAGCTTGTCACATGACAGAGGAAAATAGTGCAGAACAAATTGGCCTTAAATAAAATTCAACTTCGTTCCACCAGGTTGGACAACTCAATATGATAATGGACGCAAGTTTGCACATTACATGTTTCAACTATTTGTAGATTATGTAGAACTCCATTAGTATATTGATATATATTATATAGGCTGCTTCTTGTTTCAATCAGGTGTGGAATGTACCCATTTGTCAACACACCTGAACAGTGCAGCAGGCAGATTCTAGCATTTACTGAGTAGTCCCTCCTCTGTCCCACCAATTGTTCATTGTCAAGTGCAGACCTTTTGAGTAAGAAACTGACAGGTAATACAAAGCAAATGACCTCATGGTGTCAGTTGCTGAAAAGATTATTTCAAAGTTATGTATTATTGTTAAATTCTCGTTCGATTTACCTAATCTATTCAAGACAAGCAATATGCTGTTGCATTGCAGGTTTTGCACATTCACTTTAATTCTTATGTTTCAAACCTATTTAAAGGACTGTGCAATAACTGGTGTGTATTTATTTGAGCTTGCTATTCAGTTACACTGAAAATGAAATTTAAGTTAGTACAGCATTTTTTCAGAGCATGGAATAATGCTTATGGCAACAATTATCTACTATTGTTCACTCAGTTAAGAAATTTGGTCTAATGCATTCAAGTTTATTGTAGTATTGCTATGGAAAATTGGGCAAACTAGGTGTACAGTTGCCAGTGCTTGTGAAACATCACCAAAAATGAGTTATGGCTTTGAGAAAAGGGTGTTGCAACATTTCAAAGAATAAAGAAAATAAGCTACTTTTGATGGAATATGGAAGGAAATGTTAATGCTTTTTAACAAATAAATTTCATACATTACGAAGCACATGAAAAGAGCTGAAATATATGTGATTCTGTTAAAGTTAAGAAAACGCTGCAGGAAATAATTCATGCCTCTGTTGACTTGGTGTTATTAAGAGGGAGTGTATTGTCTAGCGATGTACTTCAGGGAATTATATCCTTTAGATAATAGTTCAAGCAACCTTGCCAGTTACCATAGCAACTGGATGCTGAGATTTTCTTGTTAGGTTTCATGAAGTACAGTACTAAGAGCAAGATTTAACTATCTTCTTTCAACCATATTAATATGAGTGCTGTTCTGATATATTTTTATTTTGTTATTTAGATAAACTTCAAACACAAGATATTGAAGAATACTTCTTGTTTTATGATTTTTTAAATTATCCTTATACAGTCATAATCTGAATTATTGTGGTTGAGAAAAAGGGTGCAAATACAAGTACTTCTTTTTGTTTACAATTATCAATGACTTTTCAAATGTATAAACTTTCTGGGTCCAATGGGTTGAAACTGATTTCATATTAACAATGAATGCATTTACGATTTGTGCAAAATTTTCATTTAAATTCACTAATACTATTTAATTTGATGCTTCAATAACTTGTATGAGACCATAGACATAGGAGCAGAAGAAGGCTATTCAGCCCATTGAGTCTGCTATGCTTTTCTATCAGATTATGGCTGAACTCAAAATTCTCAACGTCACTTTCATGCTTTTTCCCCAAAACCCTTTACTGAGGAACCTTGATTATCCGAATATCAATTATCCGAATAGCGGATTATTCGAAGGAGATCTCGAAGTCCCGATAGTAACATTACATCAAAGACGTGCTTCCAACACTGATCGCTTCTTTTGTTTGCAATGATTAAACAGGCACTGTCTCCAAATAACTCACCTCCCACCCTTTCTGTCTCCCCACCCTTTCCCTGGACGTCGACTGAGGGGTGTACGCTAACCCCCGCTCCCCCCCAGATAATCTCTCCAATATTGTCCTGTACAGGGTAAAAGTGGAACCTGTCAAAAATTTGCAGTAAAAAGTTGTGCATGTGGTTGTGTGTGTGTGTGCGTGCGCTAAGGCAGCAGCAGTCTTGTTGTTGGTGTCCAGTCCGGCTGCCCTGGGTTGCTGGGGGGGGGGGGGGGGGGTTTAGCGGACAGGGGGTGCTGCATGGGGGCTGGGCAGGCGGGGGAAGTGTTGGACAGGGCGCGGGTGGGCGTGGGGCGGTGTTGGATGGGAGGGGGCAGGGGCTCGTGTGCAGTGTGCTGCTGCCTTGTCTCCTGAATGGGAAGCAGACTTAAAAAACTCCGAGCCCCAAAGGAAAGGCATTTAATCAATTAACCAAATAATCGATTATCCAAATGAAATAGTGTCCACCCATCCTGTTTGGGTAATCAAGGTTCCTCTGAACACCCTTATGTATTGAAAATCTATCTTGGCCTTGAATATACATTTTTAAAAAATTTTAAAATTATACTCTATTCACAAAAAATGTCTTTATTATATATGTGCATAGTCACAAAATGTATATTTCTGTACAATAGCATATGAAGAAAATTAACAAACATTGGAGTTTGACTTTATCCAACAAACAAACCAAAGGCATCTCTTACTTGTATAAGATTATATTTACATGCAATTAAGATACCGAGAGGGCCCGATAACTGAACACATCCCCAAAATTTAACTTTAGTGGAAAGATATCAGCAGTGGTCATTTCCCACCATGCCTTGGTGGCAGCTGCCCCCAGCTTTAGTGCATCCCTCGCACATAGTCCTGGACCTTGGAATCTGGCATTATTCTGAAGAATTTACTCAATGACCTATCCTCAAAGGTTGTGCCAAGGAATACTACAGATTCACAACATTTTGTGAAAAAAATTTGACCTCATCTCTGTCTTAAATGTGTAACGCCCTTATTCTGAAATTGTTCCCTTTGGTCCAAGACTCTCTCAGAAGTGGAAACAAACTTTCCACATCTACCCTGTCAAGACCTCTAAGAGTCTTGTATGTTTCAATTAGGTTGTTCTGCACTCTTCTGTATTTTAGTGAGTGGAAGCCCAATCTATTCTTTCCCTCTATTAAGATAGTCCCTCCATACGCGATGTTAGCCGAGTGAAACCTCTCTGCAATGCCGTTAATGTTAGTATATCTTTCCTTAGGAAAAGAAACCTTAAATCTGGCCAACTTATTAGTACACTCATCTTCATGTTGAAAGGTTTAGGTCAAGTGCTATTGAAGAACATGGGCACAAAAATTTGTCCTGACACTTCAATATATTATTGAGCAACTGCTGCATTTTCAACAGAGCTGTCTTCCAGGTGGGATGTTAAATCAAAGCTTTGCTTGCCCAGTCAAATCAATGCAAAAGAAGAATCACAGAATAATTCCCGACCAATACAAATCCTTCACTGAATATTACCAAAACAGATTATCAGGTTGTTACCACATTGCTCCTTGTGATGGGGTTTACTGGGGATAAAGTGACTGCTAGGTTTCCTAAATTACAGGTAGGGAGGAGGGACTTGGGGGAGGGGCGTCGGAAATGTGATAGGTGGAAAGAGGTCAAGGTGAGGGTGATAGGTCAGACTGGGGTGGGGGCGAAGAGGTCGGGAAGAAGATCTCAGGTTAGGAAGGCGGTGCTGAATTTGATGGATTTGACTGAGACAGGGTGGGGGGAGGGGAAATGAGGAAACTGGTGAAATCCGAGTTCATCCCTTGTGGTTGGACGGTTCCTAGCCGGAAGATGAGGCGTTCTTCCTCCAACCGTCGTTTTGTTGTGGTCTGACGATGGAGGAGTCCAAAGACCTGCATATCCTTGGTGGAGTGGGAGGGGGAATTGAAATGTTGAGCTACAGGGTGGTTGGGTTGGTTGGTCCGGGTGTCCCAGAGGTGTTCTCTGAAACGCTCCGCAAGTAGCCGGCCTGTCTCCCCATATAGAGGAGGCCACATCGGGTGCAGAAGATGCAATAGATGATATGTGTGGAGGTGCAGGTGAATCTGTGGCGGATATGGAAGTTTCCTTTGGGGCCTTGGAGGGAGGTGAGGGGGGAGGTGTGGGCGCAAGTCTTGTACCTCCTGCGGTTGCAGGGGAAGGTGCCGGGAGTGGAGGTTGGGTTGGTGGGGGGTGTGGATCTGACGAGGGAGTCACGGAGGGAGTGGTCTTTACGGAATGCTGATAGGGGAGGGGAGAGAAATATATCCTTGGTGGTGGGGCCACCCCACCAATCTCCATGTACAGCGCATCATCCGCCGTCATTTCCGCTACCTCCAAACGGACCCCACCACCAGGGATATATTTCCCTCCCCTCCCCTATCAGCATTCTGTAAAGACCACTCCCTCCGTGACTCCCTCGTCAGATCCACACCCCCCACCAACCCAACCTCCACTCCCGGCACCTTCCCCTGCAACCGCAGGAGGTGCAAGACTTGCGCCCACACCTCCCCCCTCACCTCCCTCCAAGGCCCCAAAGGAAACTTCCATATCCGCCACAGATTCACCTGCACCTCCACACATATCATCTATTGCATCCTCTGCACCCGATGTGGCCTCCTCTATATTGGGGAGACAGGCCGGCTACTTGCGGAGCGTTTCAGAGAACACCTCTGGGACACCCGGACCAACCAACCCAACCACCCTGTAGCTCAACATTTCAATTCCCCCTCCCACTCCACCAAGGATATGCAGGTCTTTGGACTCCTCCATCGTCAGACCACAACAAAACGACGGTTGGAGGAAGAATGCCTCACCTTCCGGCTAGGAACCGTCCAACCACAAGGGATGAACTCGGATTTCACCAGTTTCCTCAATTCCCCTCCCCCCACCCTGTCTCAGTCAAATCCATCAAATTCAGCACCGCCTTCCTAACCTGAGATCTTCTTCCCGACCTCTCCGCCCCCACCCCAGTCTGACCTATCACCCTCACCTTGACCTCTTTCCACCTATCACATTTCCGACACCCCTCCCCCAAGTCCCTCCTCCCTACCTTTTATCTTAGCCTGCTGGACAAACTTTCCTCATTCCTGAAGAAGGGCTTATGCCCGAAACGTCGATTCTCCTGTTCCCTGGATGCTGTCTGACCTGCTGCGCTTTTCCAGCAACACATTTCCAGCTCTGATCTCCAGCATCTGCAGACCTCACTTTCTCCTTCCTAAATTACAACAAAGGCTAAACTTCAGAAATACTTAATGAGCTGTAGAACATTGTAAACTATAAGCTGTAGGACCTTCTAATATCACAACAAATGGTAAATTTAAAGCAAGCTTTTCTTTCTCATCAAATACAAAAAAGGGTTCCAAATTCAATTTTACCAACTGGCTAGTTAAGAGGTTGGAATAAAACCGAAATTGCTAGCAAAACTCAGCAGGTTTGACACATCTGTGAAAAGAAACTGGGAGAAATTGGCAACAAGAACAGGAGCCCCTGGTCCTCACCTTCCACTCCACCAACTCCGGATACATCACATCATCCTCCAACATTTCTGTCACCTACAACAGACACCACCACCATGGCTATATTTTCCTCCCCATCCCTATCTGCGTTCCATAAAGAGCATTCCCTCTGAAACTCCCTTGTTATATCCATGCCCCCCACCAACCCACTCTCCCCTTCTGGCACCTTCACCTGCCACCGGAAGAAGTGCAAAACCTCCCCCTTACCTCCATTGAAGACCCCAAAGGAGCCTTCCACATTCATCAGAGATTTACCTGCACTTCCACACATGTCATCTCTATCCATTGTGGTCACCCCTACATTGGGGAGACAGGACATCTACTTGCGGAATGTTTCAGAAAACATCACTGGGACAGATGCATGAAACAACCTCACTGCCCTGTGGCCGAATAGTTTAACTACTTCTCACACTAAGCCAAGGACATGCAGGTCCTGGGCCTCCTCCCCTGTCAAATCCTTACCACCTGATGCCAGGAGGAAGAACGCCTCATCTTCCACTTTGGGACCTTCCAACCACACAGGATCAATGTGGATTTCACCAGTTTCCTCATTTCCTCTCCTCCCACCTTATCCCAGATCCAACCTTCCAACTCGGCACTGCCCTCTTGACCTGTCCTACCTGTCCATCTTCCTTCCCACTTATTCGCACCACCCTCCTCTCTGACCTATCATCTTCACCCCAACTTCATCTACCTATCTCATTCTCAGCTACCGTCCCCCCAATCCCACCCCCCTTCCCATTTATCTCCCAGCTCCCTCGGGCCATCTTCTCATTCCTGATGAAGAGCTTATTGCTCGCAATGTTGATTCTTCTGTTCCTCGGATGCTGCCTGACCGGCTGTGCTTGTCGAGCACCACACTCTGTGAAAAGAAAGCAGAGTTAACGCATTAAGTCTGGTGTCACTTCATTATTTCTTTGCCAGCAATTTTGGTTTTTGTTTCAGATCTCCAACATTTGTAGTTCTTTCTTTTATTTCTGTAAATAGATTTTAATTTGGAATGATGAATTAAAAGTATTTTACTTTTTAATTCCTGTCATTTTATTTTTCCATCTCAAGTCCTTCACCATGTAATTTTCTTTTGTATAATGATAATGAAAAAGGGTTGTATTTTTCTTTCTGTCAAAGTCATCACATATTGTTTTTATTTGGATATCTTGTAAAATATAATTCATTATTTGCAAGTAATATAATGTTTCTGAGATAGCACAATGAAAGGCCACTAGGGCCAGAAAGTCTAGTTTTTTATTCTGGTGGATCTTTCTGTAGCTTAATTTGACTGCCTGGAAATTCAAGTTTGTTCAGTTTTGAAATAGACAAGGTGAGGGTACATTTGCTCATGCTCTGCATCTGCTGAATTCTGAGGCATCTCATTGCACCTTAGCCATCACAGCATAAAAAAGTCAGCTGGAATGAAGGACAGTAAGGTTGGATCATTGTTAACTTTACAGCAATTCCCAGAGCTATGAAGCTTAGAGAACTGGTAAAAAGACATACAGCACAAAGTGGCCCAGATTATTGAGTCTGTACTGACTTATCTTCACTAATTCCACTTCTAACACTTGTCTCATCACCTTGAATGTTCTTACAATGGGGTTAGTTGGGCAAAGATCAGGGATTGAGTGACAAGAGAGAAGTGTGGGGAAGTGGAGGTTAGAAGCACAGGAGCTGTACAGATTGGGGAGAAGGGCTGGACAGCAGGCAAGTTAGGATTTGGATGTGGTTGGAAGTGGTGATCTTTGCGAATTTTCTTTAAATGTAGTGTTAGTTGAAGTACTCATGCTTGCCTGGTCTTCAAATTCAGTGAAGTAAATTCAAAAGCTTAATTTGGAGGCTACAAACTAATTGCAGATAAAACCAGTTTGTATACACAAAGAATTGGTTTCATCTATTATCCTGGAGGACTATTTTTCTCTCATTGCTATGTCAAGCAGTCCACTTCCAGCCCATTATATAAGAGGATCACTGTATTGCAGAAATCAAGAATTGCTTGGTCAAATGATCTATCTTTATGCAGTACTGATTTGACATCCCTATCCATCCATGTGAAGAAATAGGCAGTCTCTATTGAGGGAGAGGGAACTTGATAAAAATATGAACAAATTTCTTCACACATATATGTACTATCTTAATTGATATTTTGGCACATGTTATAACCATAGAGTTCTTAACCAAGTTACCATCACATTTCAAATCTAATCTGCTTCTAATTAGCTCTTAACAATTCCATATATTGGATCACTTTATCTACAGAATTTACTTCCTCTGGCTAAAATTTGTTTAAATGGTTTTTGCCACAAGGGATTAGTTAATTTAATGAATTAAAGGACAATCTAAATTATCAAAAATTGAAATATTACAATATAAATGTGCACACTTAGTTAATGTGATTTAATGATTTTTTTATTCAATTCTCAACACTTGTCACTGATAAAGGTTAATTTCTGTGTGTCACAAATTAGTAGCAGATGGTCACAGTGATGGATTAAAAAATAAATTAGCTCCCAATAAAGTATAATTACAACAAGATAGCTGTCACAGACATAAACACTGAAGAAGCAGCAGCAATTGGAGAAAGATTTTATTCATGAAGTTTCGGTATTTCTTCCATTTTTCATTTTCACTGCACGATAAGCAAATGCTTACTTTATGGTATCAAAATTATAATAATTTTAGTGAGGATTATGTGACTCAGTGAGTAAATAAACACGCAACTAGTGGTCATTAAAAACACTTCAACAATGTTTTTTTTTAACCAAACATAGAGACTACAAAATGTATAGGTTTGATTTGTGCTCTATGTGAGATGATTCATCTCATATGTACAAATTAGGAGCTGGGTAGACCATTCAGCTTATTCGCCCTTCTCCACCATCTGTTAAGATCATGACTGACCATATTATGAGCTCAACTCCATTCTCCTGTCTGCCCTCTATAATCTTAGAATATCTATTAACAAGGGGGTGGATTTAACTTGATCTTTCAACTATCAATGATCTAGCCTGTACTGCTCGTTTAGAGAATTCCAATAATTATGACCCTTGGAGAGAGAAAAAAAATTCTACTCATCTCTGTCTTCAATGGGAAAGCCCTTTTTTTTTGAAAGCTGTCCCTATAGTTCTCACCTCTCCCACATGGGGACGTATCCTATTAGCATCCATCCTGACAAATGCACAGATGATCTTATGCTTCATTAAAATCCCTTGTATTCTTTTACACTTCAATGGATACAGGCCTGACCTGTTCAACCTTTGCTCATATCATAATCCATTCAATCCCAGGGATCAGTTTAATGAAACCTATCAGGAAGAATATTGGACATAGGAGCAGAAGTCCATCAAATCTGCTCTGCCTTTAAATGAGACCACAGCTGATCTGATCGGCCTAAAGTCCAGTTTCGTGCTTTTTCCCCATTACCCTTGATTCCTTTAGCCTTGAATGTACTTAATGATTTAGCCTCAACAGCCTTCTGCAGTAAAGAATTCCACAGACCCTCTGAGAGAAGAAAATCTTCCTCATCTCTGCACTTATATCTTTTCTTAAGTAAAAAAGCCAAAACCATACAGAATACAGCAGATGTTATCTCACTTATGCCATGTACAACTGTACCAAAATATTCTCTGCAAGTAGACTTGATCTTCTTTACAAATAAGAACACATTGCATTTACCTTCCTAATCATTTCCTGTACCTACCTGTTAGCTTCTTGTGATTCATATCAAGACATTCAGATCTTTCTGTAATAAAGAGTTCTGCAGTACCGTCCCTTCTAAACAACAAACTGATTGTCAATTCTTCCCACCAAAGTGAAAATGTTCACATTTTGCACATGATACTCCATCAGCCAGATTTCTATCTCTTCATGATGTTTATTTATATTTCTTTGTCCTGTTCCCAATTACCTTCAGATCTATTTTTGTGTCATTGCCAAATTTCATTTCTGATCATATCCATCATCAATGTTAGCAGTGCCTACATAGGCATCAAAGCAAGAACTTCACTGAGTGGACATGTTCAGTGTTGATTATGGTGATCCCTTGGAGAAAAGACCTTAGAAGTGAAAAAACTTAACTTGTCTGGCACCTTTTATGTTTGCAGCACATTCCAAAGCACTTTATATTCAATTAAGTAAATTTTGTTGTCACGTAGGAAAGGTGGCAGTCAATTTACAAGATTCCACATATAGTGATGTGTGAATGACTAGATAAGATGTTTATTGTTGCCTGAAGAATAACTGTTAGGCAGTACACTGGGGAAAGTTCCCCAGGAACACTTTGCAATAATATCATGAAATCTTTTATATCCACATACACAGTGGGTTCTGGTAGGATCAGTTCAACATTTTGTGTGAAAAATGGCACTTCCAGAGGTTCAGCATCTACCTTAGAAAACATGGACATATAAGTCTAGATTTAGTCTAAAGCTTCTAGTGTTAGAACAGGGAAACCTGATCTGCTGAGTTTTAGATGAGAGTGCAATCTATTGAACCTCAGTTGAAATGAAAGCATTTACTATCCACTGAGATTCCCTTGATTATGCACCATAGATTTGAGAGATGACCCACTTAAGTCCTTGAGGGTGACATTGACAGCATTTCCATGGTTTATCTGGGTTTTCTGTAAATCCTCTTTGCTGCAGATGACCATAAGAGCACTCACTGCTCAATCCCTGATTATTCAAACATACAGAACACATGGTTGAGATACAGATGCCTGTTAATTCCCATTTACTATACGTTATCATCATTGACCAAACTGATAGAACAAATAATAGAAAAGCATCACAGAAAAAACTACAGGAGAGGGGAAAATATGTGGCAATGATATTTCCTTACACCACCATTTATACCTAAAACAAAAACAATAGTTTTATAGAAAACTGAAATACTGACTGTTCTTTGATTATCCGCTCTTTCTAATTTTTGGGCAGATTTTAGTTTAGAACTCCTTATTGTCAGCAAGGAGGGTCTAATAAATAATTAATACTGTGTGAAGATTCTAATATTGTTTTTATCTGTGTCTGCTTTAGTATGGACAGTTTCCACTCACGTTCACTCACCATAGGCAGTAGACTTTGGGCGATGACCATGTTGAGTGTCCACTAAAAGCATCATTCGTTGCTTTAAGGTTTGGCACTGCAATTTTAAATGATGTTACTTCGTGAGACTGTTTAAACCTTGCAACACTTAACCGACCTGAGTCTGACTACAGGAAGTACAGATGAATCTCTGTTGGATGTAGAAGGAACCTTTGGGGCCTTAGACGGAGGTGAGGGGGGAAGGTGTGGGCACAGGTTTTGCACCTCACACAGTGGCAGAGGAAGGTGCCGGGAGTGAAGGGTGGGTTGTTGGGGAGCGTGGACCTAACAAGGGAGTCAGAGAGGGAATGGTCTCTCCAGAACGTAGATAGGGGTGGGGAGGGAAATATATCTCTGAGACAGAGATTCACCTGTATTTCCATACACGTCATCTATTCTGTCTATTGCTCCCGATGTGGTCTCCTCTAAACTTTGGAGACAGGACACCCACTTGAGGATTGCTTCAGAGAAAGTCTCTAGGACATGTGAACCAAACAACCCCACCTCCCAGTGACTGAACACTTTATTTCCCCCTCCTACTCCACCAAGAGCATGCAGGTTCTGGGTGTCCTCCACCTCCAAATCCTAAGCACCTATGCCTGGAGGAAGAATGCCTCATCTTCGCCTTGGGACCCTTCAACCACAAGGGATCAATGTGGATTTCACCAGTTTCCTCATTTCCCCTCCTCCCACCTTATTCCAGATCAAACCTTCCAACTTGACACCGTCCCCTTCAACTTCCTAGCTGTCCATCCTCCTTCCCACCTATCTGCTCCACCCTCCTCTCTGACCTATCAACTTCACCCCCACCTCCATCTACCTATCGCTTTCCCAGCTACCTTCCCCCAGCATCCGCCCCCCCCTCCCCCCGAGCCCTATTTATCTCTCAGCCCCCTTAGGCCACTAACCTCATTCCTGATGAAGAGCTTATGCTTGAAACATCGATTCTCCTGCTCCTCGGATGCTGCCTAATGGGCTGCGCTTTTCCAGCACCACATTCTTTGACAAATATTACTTGCCACTTGTTGGCCCAAGCCTGGATATTGTCCAGATCTTGTTGCATTTGTGCATGGGCTGCTTCAGTATCTGAGGAAAACATCCCCACTTTTGACCTCATGACAGAGGGAAGAACATTGATGAAGCAATCGAAGATTGTTGGCCGTAGCCAAGTACCCCGAGGGACTCCTGCAGAGATATCCTGGAGCTGAAATGACTGACCCTCCATAACCACAACCACAACCATCTTCCTTTGTCCAGGTATAACTCTAACCAGTGAAGTGTTTGCCCCTGATACCCACTGATTCCAATTTTGCCAGGGTCCTTGATGCCATACTTGTTCAAATGCAGCCTTGATGTCAAGGGCTGTCACTCTCACTTCACCTCTGGAATTCAGCTCTTTTGTCCATGTTTGAACCAAGGCTGTAATGAGATCAGGACCTGAGTGACCCTGGTGAAACCTAAATTGGGCATCACTGATCAGGTTGTTGCTGAGCAGGTGCTGCTTCATAGCACTGTTGATGACTCCTTCCATCACTTTACTGATGGTGGACAGTCAATTGATTGGGCGATAATTGGCCGGGCTGGATTTGTCCTGATTTTTGCAAACAGGACATACCTGGGCAATTTTCCACATTGCCAGTGTTGTAAATGTACTGGAAGAGTTTGGCTAGGGGAGCGGAAAGTTCTGGAGCACAAGTCTTCACTACTATTGCTGGAATGTTATCAGAGCCCATTGCCTTTGCAGTATCCAGTGCCTTCAGCACTTTGATTCCATAAGAATGACTATGTTAGGCTGTTGCTTGACTAGTCTGTGAGATGCCTCTCCCAATTTTGGCACTAGCTCCAAGATGTTTGTAAGGAGGACTTTGCATGGTCAACAGGGCTGTTTGTGTTTTTGCCATTGTCTTTTCCGGTTCCAAGATCGATGCCAGGTGGTCCATCCAGTTTCATTTCTTTGTTGTGACTTTCTAGCAATTGGCTTGCTAGTCCATGTCAGAGGGCAGCTGAGAGTAAGCCACAGTGCTGGAGTCACATGTAGGCCACACCAGGTAAGAATGGCAGATTTCCTTCCCTAAAAGGACATTAGTGAACCAGATGGGTTTTTCAAACAATTGACAATGGTTTCATTGTCATCAGTCGACTCTAAACTCCAAATTCTTTTTTATTGAATTCAAATTCCACCATCTGTTGTGGTGGGATTCTAACCTCGGTCCCCAGTCATTGTTCTGGGTTTCTCGATTAATATTAGAGCGATAATACCACTTGGCCATCGTATCTCTGTATATCTATTACGGGATAAAGAGCCAAGAGTAAAATCTTCTGAAAAAAAATTACAAGCTTCATATATAATCTTTCCAGTAGTATTACTAAGCAGTGAAAATGCCTGCTTATCTTATTAGCGGATTTAGCATTATAAGTAAGAATAACCCCTCAAATTAATCATTGCTCTCAGCTATTCTGTTAGGTAGCATGAACTATGAAAGATAATTAGGTTAATTCAGCAATCAGTGGATAGAGAGAAAAACATTGCTGAAATGCAAAAATATTCTTTCAGCTGAGCATAAATTTGTATTGATGAAGGTAAGCAGTGACTGCTATCCATTTGTTCTGCTATCAGAATAATTTATAGTGATGAGTGGAAACACCTGAAAGCACCCATCACTGAACAAGTATTTATGGATAAAAATGCAATCTTGAATTACCTTGGGTTGAACTCATTGTTGCGAGAGAGTAGCCTATGGTCCTCTGGAACTGAGGTAACATTCATCATTACTTATTTATATGCCTCACAAGTAAGGCATCAGTAATTAGGACAAATTTAATTGGGTTGAATGTTGTTTTGGAAACTGGTCCCTCTGCCAAGCTTTGAGAATTTCTCCAGATGCTGTCTGTTGTATAGTTTAATTGTGTTTAAATAGGTTAATTGTATTTAATATATCACAATCATTTTTTTTTTGTTGAGTAAGGTTATGGAGTAAAGAGGGGTAAATACCATTGTGGTATAGCTTTGTGCGACATATGAATACACCAAAACAGACTCAATGGCTTAATACCCCACTGTAAGTGCCTTTATTGCTGTAATTCTATAAAAAGCAACTACTACCAATTTAAGGATTGAAAGGCTATATCAAGCAGGAATGGTGAGTAAAACCCAAATATAATCAGCTTTCCATTCATCCTATCTGTTTTTTAAAAAGCACGAAAATAATATCAGCATGGTATACAATTCAATTAAAGCATAAACTAAGCACAACAGGTAGTTTGGCACAGACCATTTGAATTTTGAATTGGGTTAATTATCACATGTACTCACATGAGTACAGTGAAAAGTTTAAAAGTCGTCACTACAGTCCCACCTTAGGTACAAAGGCACCTCTACAAAACAGAAGAGTAAAGAAAATAAAGTTAAGAAGTCAAACATTACAGTCCTTTTTCTTTAGTGAAACTAAAAAACACAGTTAAGAGTTCGACACCACAGTTCATAAGTGGCAAGCAATGTTGGGCCAGCACTCCTTACAATGGCTTGACCTCTGTGGCAGTTGAAGAAAATAGCACGATTACTTCTTGTCACAACCTAGTTGATTCTGCATTCAATGAAAAATAAAAAGAAGTTGACATACTATCAATTTCACTGAACACTTAGAACTCTGCACTCTTCTAACTGTAGATGAAAAATGAACACAACTGAACTTAGAAGGTAGTATGTCTCAACAACTTTACAAGTATTAGAAGAAATGTTGAACTGTACAGTGATGATACTGAATGCCAAGAACATTTGGTTCTCATAAAAATACAGAAGAGAACAAACTAGAAATTGCAACAGACAAAATTAAATAATACACTGATATTGGGCCTACAGATAAAATCATAAACTGGATTTTATGGATTTGGAATTGTCAGTTTTGTGATATTATTTCACACTGCTGAACTTTTTAGCATAAAACATCATCAAGCTACAGATGACTGTAAGTTTGATTCAGCGTTCCTTTGGGGTTTTTAAGCTACTCCACTGAACAATGCAGTATGAACTGGGTTTTGGAGCAGTCTTTGCAAACTGTGCTTAGCCAAATTGACAGTGAGAAATGCATGAATTGAGCCTTATTAGAAGATAGACTGTAGTTTAAATCACTGATCAATATCCAATGACCTTTGTGGGTACATAATGATTTGGTAAGAACATGATTCAACTCATTTTCTATAACCTACAGACTCTTGAGATGGGAACATTGGAAAGGTACCAGAATGTCTCTGTTTTCAAGAGAAGTTGACTAGTAAATAATTGCATGGGATAGAGTTTCTCGCATTTGATTTCAAGACATCAGAGGATACAATTTTGATGGCTCTTCCTTAAGGTGGCCACTTGAGCTGGCTATTTCAAGGACCTTGGCAAAATAGCAATGTACATAGGCTTGGAAAGGAGTGACCATTGCACAGTATTTGTGGAAACTAATTTTCATCTTTACCTCCGTCACGTATTTCATCGTGACCAAAAATTAAATGGGATAGATTCAGAACAGGTCCAAGAATTCAAACCAGGCATCCAAAGGGGTCCTGTGAACCATGAGCAGCAGCACAAATGTACTCTACTGTAATCAGTAACCTTTATAGATTACAGCCTGTCAGATCACTCACCCTCCCACTACTATCAAGTCAGGGGTTTAACTGTGGCTCAATTGAGGGTGTAGAAAAGCAACTGAAGGTCAGCACCATGCATTTAAAAATCAGATATTTCTATAACAAATCTATAGCACAGAACCACATGCACACAAAATGACATTTGCAGCATGCGGGTAGTGTTAAGTAATCCTACCTCTAATGTTTCAGATCTAGAGTTGCCATATTTGTTTCTGAATGGTCATGGATCATAAAACGACTAAAGAAAAGATGGAGTTTCATTTATATCTTCATCCAGAATGGTTGGGAAGATAAGTGTCTGAGTATAAAAGATACTGCTGAAGCACTTGCAACCAGCTTGAGCCAGTACTTTTTATTAGATGATCCATCCTTCTCTCTTAAGGATGCTACTTTTACCAGAGCTAGTCAATAGTCAATTCCATTGGTTTCACATAATATTAACAAACCAATTTAATGCATTGAATATATCAAAGCTGATGAGCCCAGACAACTTCCTCCAGAAAGCTCCAAACTGTTCCAAGACAGTTGCAGCAATGAGGAACAACTCAAGGATATGCCCAAAACAACAATAAGCAACAAAGATTCAAATTGTTGAATGAACAGTATTGCCACATGACACATAGCAACAGACTGCACTCTGAGAGTAAGGTAGAGGAATGTAAGGCCATTCAACCCTTTGTGTCAGCTCCTCCATTTAGTGAGTTCATGACCGAACTAAAATCCTCAACTCCACTTTCCTGCCTTTTCTCCATAATTCTTGAATTTCTTACTGACTAAAAACCAATCTTAGCTTTGAAAATATAAAACAACCCAATTTCAACAACCCTCTGTGATACAGAATGTCACAAATTTCCTTATCTCTGTCTTTAAAAAGGTGACCCCATATTGTGATATGTTGCCCTCTGGTTCTAGACTCCCCACATCATTCTTTTCCACAGCTACCCTGTCAAGTGTACTAAAAATCTGTATGTTTCAGTAAGATTGTTTCTCATTTTTCTAAACTCCGTCACCAAACCATCATCTCCCAGACCATACAGAACCTCATCACCTCAGGAGATCTCCTACCCACAGCCTCCAACCTCGTAGTCCGGGAACCCCACATCACCCGATTCTACCTCCTTCCCAAGATCCACAAGCCTGACCACCCTGGCCAACCCATTGTCGCAGCCTGCTCCTGCCCCATCGAACTCATCTCCAACTACCTCGATACTGTCCTATCCCCCCTAGTCCAGGAACTCCCCACGTACATTTGAGACATCACCTATGCACTCCACCTTCTCCAAGACTTCCGATTCCCTGGCCCCGAACACCTCATCTTCACCATGGACATCCAGTCCCTCTACACCTCCATCCACCATTACCAGGGCCTCCAAGCCCTCCATTTCTTCCTCTCCCGAAGTCCCCAACAGTACCCTTCCACTGACACTCTCATGTGTTTGGCTGAACTGGTCCTCACCCTGAACAATTTCTCCTTCGAATCCTCCCACTTCCTCCAGACCAAAGGGGTAGCCATGGGCACCCGCTATGCCTGTCTCTTTGTTGGCTACGGAGAACAGTCCATCTTCCATAGCTACACCTGCACCACTCCCCACCTCTTCCTCCGCTACATTGATGACTGCATTGGCGCCACCTCGTGCTCCCACGAGAAGGTTGAACAGTTCATCAACTTCACCAACACATTCCACCCCGACCTTCAATTCAGCTGGACCATCTCTGACACCTCCCTTCCTGGACCTCTCCATCTCCATTAACGATGACCGACTTGACACTGGCATTTTTTACAAACCCACCGACTCCCGCAGCTACCTGGACTAAACCACTTCCCACCCTACCTCCTGAAAAAAATGCCACCCCGTATTCCCAATTCCTCCGTCTGCGCCGTATCGGCTCCCAGGGGGACCAGTTCCACCACAGAACACACCCGATGGCCTCGTTCTTTAGAGATCGCAATTTCCCTTCTCACTTGGTTGAAGATGCCCTCCAACGCATCTCATCCACATCCCGCACCTCCGCCTTCAAACCCCACCCCTCCAATCGTAACAAAGACAGAACCCCCCTGGTCCTCACTTTCCACCCCACCAACCTTCAGATTAACTGCATCATAAGCTGACATTTCTGCCACCTCCAAATGGACCCTACCACCAGGAGGTATTTCCCTCTACACCCCTTTCCGCTTTCCGTAAAGACTGTTCCCTCTGTGACTACCTGGTCAGGTCCACACCCCCCAACAAACCACCCTCCTGTCCTGGCACCCTCCCCTGCCAACGCAGGAATTGCAAAACCTGCGCCCATGCCTCCTCCTTCACCTCCATCCAAGGCCCCAAAGGAGCCTTCCACATCCATCAAAGTTTCACCTGCGCATCCACCAATGTCATTTATTGTATCCGCTGCTCCCGATGCAGTGTCCCCTACATTAGGGAGACTGGACGCCTCCTCGCAGAGCGCTTCAGGGAACATCTCTGGGACACCCGCACCAATCAACCCCACCGCCCCGTGACCCAACATTTCAGCTCCCTCTCCCACTCTGCTGAGGACATGCAGGTCCTGGGCCTCCTCCACCGTCACTCCCTCACCACCCAATACCTGGAGGAAGAATGCCTCATCTTCTGCCTCGGAACACTTCAACCCCAGGGCATCAATGTGGACTTCACCAGTTTCCTTATTTCCCCTCCGCCCACCTTACCCCAGATCCAAACTTCCAGCTCAGCACTGTCCTCATGACCTGTCCTACCTGCCAATCTCCCTTCCCACCTATCCACCACACCCTCCCCTCTAACCTAACACCTCCATACCTGCCAATCTCCCTTCCCACCTATCCACCACACCCTCCCCTCTAACCTAACACCTCCATCCCCACCCCCATTCACCCATTGTATACTTTGCTACCTTCCCCCACCCTCCTCTCTGACCTATCACCTCCATCCCCACCCCCAATCATCTATTGTACTTTTTGCTACCTCACTCCAGCCCCACACTCCCTCCCATTTATCTCTCCAGCCTGGAGGCTTCCTGCCTCTATTTCTGATGAAGGGCTTTTGCCTGAAACGTCGATTGCTGCCTGACCTGCTGTGTTTTTCCAGCACCACTCTGATCTCAACCCCAGATACTTTCACAGTCCAGGCTAGTTGCAAGGAGTCAGCACATTCTGACTCAACTGAAAAAGAGCAAGTAACATTGTACTGCACAAGTGCCAGGCAATGACCATCTCCAAGAGAAAATAATCTGTCCTCGAATCTAAAGTCATAGAGTCATACAACATGGAATCAGATCCTTCAGTCCAACCTGTGCATGCTGATGATAATCCCAAACTAAACTAGTCCCACTCTTCTCACTTAAAAAATATGCCCTCTAGTCTTGAAATCCCCCATCCTATGGAAAAAGACCTTCACTGTTCACCTTATCTATACCCCTCATTATTTGATTTCATAATAATATTATTTTATAAACTAATAATAATAATAGACTGATCACATAAATATCTGGTGGTCATCCTTGATCAGAAACTTTGGTGGGCCAGCCATACACACACTTCTGCTGCAAGATCAAAATCTGGATTTTACTTAGCAGCAACTCTCCACCTAACTCGCCACAATCTTTCCACCATTTACAGTGAACAAACAAGAAGTGTGATGGAATGCCCAGGTAGGTTTAGCACTAGTAACATTCAAGCAACCTTAAGATAACATTGAGGACAAAACAGTATCCATATCTGATACCCTATCCATCACCCTAAGTATTCACAGCCTTTACCATTAGCATTCCCTGGCAGCAGGGGATGCTTTCTAGCAATTCACAAGCTATCTTTAACTTGACCTGCCAAATCTACAGTCCAGAAGGACAAAAATGAACACCACCCTTCCAAGTCACACAACATGATGTGGGTGATATCAGTGTCCCTTCTTTGCAGCTGGGTCAATTTCACTGCGAATAGATCTAAACCAACTGCAGTATTTCAAGAAAGAAGTTCATCATCACCTTCTCAAGCGCAATTGTGGGAGGGCAATAAATGTTGACCGCATCTCATAAATGGAATTAAAGCTAGAATGCAGCACTCTATTTCTTCCCCCATCTTCCTCTGACACTGTTGGTTTACTTTCACCGAGTAGGAAGCAGTGCAATCTCCCCAGCATTTTTTGAACATGAATGCAGTTGGTGTAAGTTGTTCAGAGAAAATGGATTTGTTGGAAAATCCTTTTGCAACAGCAAGTAATAAAAAAGCTATTGAAACGCTACTGCACTTAATTATTCCCAGAAGGATCAATGTTTGGTGTGTGATATTGGCAATAAAACCTCTTGTGGACAAATGTTGAAAATATTGAATTTTTATTTTAAAAGTATTTTTGTCTCAGAATTTACAGAGTTCCTTGCATATGCTGAATGTACAATGCACTGTTTTTGTTAGTGAGAGAGATGGACAGCAAATACAGAGAGTCATAGAGTCATGGTGATGTACAGCATGGAAACAGACCTTTTGGTCCAACTCGTCCATGCCGACCAGATATCCCAACCCAATCTAGTCCCTAGAACATCCGGCCCATATCCCTCCAAACCTTTCCTATTCGTATACTCATCCAGATGCCTTTTAAATGTTGGAATTGTATTAGCCTACACCGCTTCCCCTGGCAGCCCATTCCACACATGCACCACCCTCTGCATGAAAAAGTTGCCCTTAGGTCATTTTTTTATATCTTTCCCCTCTCACCCTAAACCTATGCCCTCTAGTTCTGGACTCACCCACCCCAGGGAAAATACCTTGTCAATTGACCCTATCCATGCCCCTCAATATTTTATAAACCTCCATAAGGTCACCCTTCAGCCGCCAATGCTCCACAGAAAACAGCCTGAGTCTATGCAACCTCTCCCTTTAGCTCAAATCCTGCAATCCTGGCAACATCCTTGTAAATCTTTTCTGAACCCTTTCAAGTTTCACAATATCTTTCCGATAGGAAGGAGACCAGAATTGCATGCAGTATTCCAAAAGTGGTCTAACCAATGTTCTGTACAGCCGCAACATGATGCCCCAGTCTGGTAGTCAATCCTCTGACCAATAAAGGAAGGCATACCAAACACCTTCTTCACTATCCCATCTACCTGCGACTCTACTTTCAAGGAGCTATGAACCTGCACTGTAAGGTCCCTTTGTTCAGCAACACTCGCTCAGACCTTACCATTAAGTTTATAAGTCCTGCTAAGATTTGCTTTCCCAAAATGCAGCACCTTGCATTTAGCTAAATTAAACTCCATTTGCTACTCCTCAGCCCATTGGCCCATCTGGTCCAGATCCTGTTGTAATCCAAGGTAACTTCTTCGCTGTCCACTATACCTCCAATTTTAGTGTCATCTGCAAAATTACTAACTATATCTCTTAAGCTCCCATCCAAATCATATACATAAATGACGAAATGTTGTACACCCAGCACCAATCCTTATGGCACTCCCCGGTCTCAGGCCTCCAATCTAAAAAACACCACTCTCTGTCTCCTACCTTTGAGCCAGTTCTGTATCCAAATGGCTAGTTCTCCCTGTATTCCATGAGATCTAACCTTGCTAACCAGTCTCCCATGGAGAACCTTGTTGAACAGCTTACTGAAGTCCATGTACATCACGTCTACCGCTCTGCCCTCATCAATCCTCTTTGTTACTTCTTCAAAAAACTCAGTCAAGTTTGTGAGACGTGATTTCCCATGCACAAAACCATGTTGACTGTCCTTAATCAGTTCTTGCCTTTCCAAATACATGTACATCCTGTCCTTCAGTTGTTTCGTACTTTAACCTCTCTGTGCCCAAGCAACTAACAAAGCATATGATACACTACAATGGCTTAATAGATCTACTCACCAGTAGTTGGCAAATTAGATTTTCTTGTTCAACAATGGACGTCTAATGATTAAGTTGTTTTTGCATATTGGTTTCACTCTTACTTCAACATGCTCTCCACATCCAATTTCCACTCCATTACAGGTATTCACAAAACCAATCTTTTAGCCTCTGGGTTAGGCCATCCCTGCTCATACCTTGCCAGTGTCTCACATGCCTTTCATATCAATTTCTAGTTGTGAGGATATTTGGGCCAATTTTCTTTACGTTAAATACAGATATTAAATTTTGTTTGAACCTGGTCTTTAGATTATTGTATTTGATTGCATGCATGCATTTTTTTAAAATCAAGGCAATACCACTTCCTATTTTTGAAGCATCATATGTGCACTTACTTAAATATAAATTATTTATTTTATTAATGGAGTGTTAAATGAGATGTCGACTTTCTGATTCTTGATATGAACTGTTTTGTAATTCTTGAAAGCTTAAAATTTCTTACCTAAATTACTTTTGTTTAAAACTCAACACCATATGGTACCAACCAACTGCCAGTCTCAGTTTTTCCTGATTTACGTAGAGTCATAGTCATAGAGTCATACAGAATGGAAATAGACCTTTGGTCCAACTCATTCACACCAATCAGACATCCCAATCTGATGTAGTCCCATTTGCCAGCATTGTGCTGTTATCCCTTCCAATCCTTTGCCCATCCAGATGCCTTTTAGGTATTGTAATTCTACCTACTTCCACCATTCCCTTTGGCAGCTTATTCCATACACGCATGACTCTCCGCATGAAAAGTTAGCCAGACCCTAAAGAAACCAGGCTGCTGAAATTCCCCATGGGGATGGACAATGTGCTTCTGCTTTTTTTGGACAAGCCCAACTCAAAATATGTAGTTCTCCCAGAATCCTTGATGCTTAACTGAGATTAAAGATGTGGGGCAGTTGACCCAGCCACATACACTTTAAGATTCTGCAAGTCTGTCTGCAGTGGCCCTAGGAAAACAGTGACAGTTGTCCCTTGTCTCATTTCTCCAGTCAAATGGCCAAATAGTTGTGATGGCTGATCTCCAGTTAGTGAAATATTTCAGGTGACTAGGAGAAAGTGAGCACTGCAGATGCTGGAAAGTGTGGCACTGGAAAAGCACAACAGATCAGACAGCATCTGCGGAACGTATGTGCGATGCGCAATTCTCCTGCTCCTCAGGTGCTGCCTGACCTGCTGTCCTTTTCCAGTGCCACACTTTTCGACAATATTTCAGGTCATCCTACCAGATCATCTGTATACTGGAGCCCAGTGACTGATTTTGGAGTGATCTCGATTTTGAATTGATCTGTATGCTGAACACTTTCCTGTCTGTTCACAAAATTATTTCCATGCCTGTGGGTATTTTTCTGGAGATAAGGTATTGTCTTGCAAGGAGGATCAGGGTGACGAGGTTTGCTTTGATGATACAGCTTTGTTTGATCCCAGACTTCATTGAAGTAGGGAGTGTGGTACTTCCATTTGTGAGAATTATCATCTCCATGAAATTAAGGAGTAGGTAGATCATGACAACAAATTTCTGACAACAAATACTACAAATTTGTGAGTATAATCCACAACCCTTTAAAGAGTCAAAGCAAAAGCAGATTGCAAATCCCCCATGGGGAATTTCAGCAGCCGGGTTTCTTTAGGGTAACTTTTCATGTAGATGGAGATGTGGGTATGGAAAGAACTGCCAGAGGAAGTGGTGGAAGCTGGTATAATAACAACATTTAAAAGGTATCTGGATGCGTAAATCAATAGGAGGACTTCAGAGAGCTGGGGGCCTGCTGGCGAATAGGACTAGATTAATTTAGGTTATCTGGTCAGCATTGGTGAGTTGGACTGAGGGATTCTGTACAACTCTCTGACTTTAATAAATCTTCTAACCTGATTTTAATAGGAGCTTGGAAAGACTGCATTTGAGTTCTGAAGTGGTCTGTGCACCCAGAAGGAAAGGTGAGACTGAGGTCTGATTTTAATGGCCAGACCTCATTGACAGGTTGTTTGCTCACTTCTCAATGCAAAGAATTGGTAGATCAATAAGCAGCAGGTCTCACTCTGATTATTTTAATATTGCTCGTCAGACACCAGTGCTTGGGCTCAGATTGATAGATTCATCTCAGAGACAAAATTATAAGTCATGAATGGGGATATTTCAGTATAGGGGTGACATTTGCGACAACCCTACTTTTAATGTGCAAGGAAGCAAAGGAAATTATCTGTGAACCACTTATGTCTCAGTCCACTCCCTGCCTTTGTCCAGCCTCAGACACATGGCAAATAGGGACTTAAGATACTATTAATGCCAATTTGCCCATATCAAATAGGATGTCACTAGCTTTGAATCAGCAACATTGCCATCTGTTGCTTAAAATTAAAGTTGACCAGATTGGAAAGGGAAATAAATAAGTGAATTATGTGATTGCCAAATTTCTGCCAGGAGTGGGACATTGTTTCCTATTGGATTATTTAATATTTTTCTGAACAAACCAATGGATTTTCTGCATTGGACTAATTCAAAAGTCTGCACATTTTCAGTAATGTTCAGAGTTATGTATAATATACACACACATAAATATATTTACAGATATTTTTTAAAATGTTCAGTATATGCTGTTTTGTGTTCCACATATTGATTAACTAAGATACCAGTTTGCCAGAGATATTCTGTCAAATATGTTACAATGGATTAAATGATTAAATAACTTCTCAGAAGTAAATGCAATTTCAACCAGAAATCAGTGCCTGACAAAAGTAAGTTAAATATTAATCAGAAGGAATCAAATAAATATTCATCAGCAATAAAGAGGTAATACTTCAATGCAGACTAGTACCTAATCTTAAAAAATTGTGTGCTCAATTTTCTTTTCTTTAAGCATCAGTCAATTTCTTGTTGATTGTCATTTTGAATTACAGTGGTTGAGTTTGCAATTGGTCAGACACTGTGTTTTTGCATGTGAGTGCTAGGTTCAACGACAACCTGGATTAAAGAGATAATCATCTCCTTTGTTTGGCAGCTGTGAGGGTCCAGCATTAAATAAATTTGGGCAGTCTCATTTCGGTTTCTGGACTCACAGCAATAAAATATCTTATTTTTACATGAAAGTTCAATCTCATTCGCAAAGGCCACAGGGTAGTTAATGCAAAAATGGAAAGGATGTCATATAGATGAAGCAGTGAGTTTGGTCTGAAAATGTGTCTAGATTTTAATGGCCAGACCTGGCCTGCTTACTCACCCTGCTTACTCACTGTTTAAAGCACAGACCAAGCCATTTAGTACATTATGTTTGTGCTAATCAACAAAGGTCTGGCTTCACAATGCCCATTTTTCAGTCTTTGGCCCATAGCCCTGGAGTCTATTGAAAGGCAAGCAAATTTCTGAGTCTTGCTTAAATGTAACAAGAATTTCAGGCACCATCACACTTTTGGGCATTGAGTTCCAGACTCTCATCATGCTTTGAATGAAAAAAAAATTCTTCTCAACTCTTCTGGTAAACTTGTACTTCTTACCTTAATCTATGTCCCTTGAATATTGACCTTTCTACCAATGGAAAAAGTGTCTTTCTAGCCACTCTACAATACTTCTCATGATCTTATACACCTTCGTCTGGTCCTTCCTCAACTTTTGCTGCTCCAAGTAAAACAATCTCCCAATGTCAGAGGTAGGTTCTTTACTCAGAGAGTAATAAGGGCATGGAACGCCCTCTCTGCAACAGTAAACTCGCCAGTTTTGAGGGCATTTAAGTGGTTATTGGATAAACATATGGATGATAATGGAATAGTGTAGGTTAGATGGGCTTCAAATTGGTTTCACAGGTCGGTGCAACATTGAGGGCAGAAGGGCCTGTACTGTGCTGTAAAGTTCTATGTTCTACTGTATCCAGTCTTTCCCTTTAGCTCACATTGCATGTTATTTATGCTCATCTAATTCTGGCCACTTCTGCATGCTGATTTTAATTATTCCACCATTGGAAGCTGTTTTCAGATGTAATGTCTAAGTACTGGACTATCATCTTTCTACCACCGTATCTTTCTTTCCTCCATCAAGATTCTCCTCAAAACCTGTTTGACCAAGTTTTTGGTCATCTGAGTTAATATCTCCCTGCATGGCTCTTTGTCATATTTTATTTTATAACATTGCTATCCATCACCTTGGGACATTTTATGATATTAAAGGTATTGCTATTGTTTTAGTATCATCCCAGAAGCTTGCAGTGAGAATGAATGTTCAAGTGAGATGAAAGGATTAATCTGTTCTCCAAGAGTAAATTGAATGAAGCTGCACCAGCAGGTGGCTGTTCAATGGACCCATCATTTTTGAATGAAATACCTCGCTTTCACAATAGTATAAAGCCTGTAATGTATTACCTTGAAATTCAAGGGGTAGATTCAATTTGCTGTTTAACAGTTGGACAATTTTAGCCATGGAAAGTAATGAGAAAAGAACACTTTGTTTTGAAAATTATTGGCAAAACAGAAGACAAGAAGTGACATTTTTATGAGCACCTTTTGAATATTTGTTAATGAAAGTAAATTAAGGAATTTTATGTATCTGTGACAGATGGCAGTGAACTGTTCTGCTGATTCCCCAGTATCTATTACTATCTTCCAGAATATTCTCCCAGAAGTGGCAGTATGGTTTAAAAACATAAGATTTTGTTTTCCTTCCGAGACCCAGGCAGTTAATTTCAACCTAGATGCTGATTACTGCCAAAATCGGCCCGTAGATGTCATGTATTCCTAACATCCAGCATTGCAAACACAGTAAAGGTGGGCATAAAAGTTTTAAGAGCTTAAGACTGAGATAAAAAAATCAAATTTCATCTGTGCTCAAGTGCTGCAGCAAATTGTCTTTGCAATCCTTCTCCTTGTGATTTTACCTTTCTAATGTAATCTCAGCTTTTACACTGCTTACGTTTTCATTATTAATTACCAGGGGTGGCTTATTGGCTCAGTGGTTAACATTGCTGCCTCACGGCACCACAGAACTGGGTTTGATTCTAACCTCAGGCAACTGCCTGTGTGGAGTTGCACATTCTCCCTGTGTTCACATGGGTTCCTCCCACAGTCCAAAGATGTGCAGGTTAAGTGCATTGGCCATGTTAAATTGCCCATAGTGTCCAGGGATGTGCAGGGTGGGTGGATTAGCCATGGCAAATGTGAGGATAGATCCGTGGGTCTAGGTGAGATGCTCTTTGGTGTGGACTGGATGGGCCAAATGGCCTGCTTCCACACTGTAGAAATTCTATGATTTTATCTCAATACAGAGTACAAAGGGATGGAATTGATGCAACAAATACCATAATAAAACTGTTATCAAACTGCATTTGAGTATAGCTTTCAGTTTTGGTTAATGGCTTCAGGAGCAGTTGCAGAATAAATTATCAGAGTAGGACCACAGCTAAGATGATTTAACTATGCTGTCAGGTTGCAAGTACCAGTTTTATTTTAGGAGAAAGTGAGGACTGCAGATGCTGGAGATCAGAGCTTAAAAATGTGTTGCTGGAAAAGCGCAGCAGGTCAGGCAGCATCAAAGGACCAGGAGAATCGACGTTTCGGGCATAAGCCCTTCTTCAGGAATCAGTTTTATATTGCCTTGCATATTAAAGAATAAGAGATCAAATTAATTAAGGTGTTTCAGATGATCAACAGACTTCATAGGGTAGATAGAAAGAAACGATTGCATTTATCATGAGACTCCAAAACAAAAGTATATTTCATGAATGATGTCACAAATAATTCTTCACACAAATGGAGGTAGAAATCTGGCAATCTCTCAGGAAGCTGTTGACGTTAAGTCTTTAGCAAATTTTAAGACTGTGATTGATTGATCTTCATTATGTAAAGGCTTGAAGAAAGATGGAGCCTAGGTGGGACCTTGAGTTGAGCCACAGATAAGTGATAATAAAATTAGATGTCAAAAAGGCTCTTGTTCCCATCATCTTTGACAATTGACCTCGTGATTCTGCACAGAACTTTCAAAGAGAACTGAGCCTCATCCTAGGGGATCTGTAAGATAATCACAAATTCAAATTCAATGCTTTAATGCTGATTTTGTTACATTTTCAGTAGATTAGAATATCTGTGACTTTAACTCCATCTTCACTATAATTTAGCATTCTTCATCTTGAGATCCACTGAGAAACAAGAGAGTGCTCCATTGCTACTGTGTTTGAGAAATGTTTAGAATATGTTTGGCCATCTGAAGGGGCCAACAGGATTTTCTTTAGTAGCCCAACAAATGATGTCACCTAAGATGAACTTTTCCCAAACACATTTGAATGTCTAGCTGCTAGGCACAGAAGGCATAAGTAGGAGGAGTAGAAGTAGACCATTCAGCGCATTGAGTCTGCTATGCCATTCAATGAGATCATGGCTGATCTGCTAATCCTCAACTCCACTTTCATGCCTTTTACAAAAGCACCCATGATTTCCTTAAAGAATAACTCTACAAAGGTCAGTACCCTGTCACCAAGCCACCCTTTATTTACACATGCTTAGTGCATAACACTGATCCGGCTAGCTTAGAGCTGGTTCCAAGAGTTAACAGAAACCCTGACACTCCTGTTTATATCTGTGAACCAGGACTCCCTGATTCGACCAGGTTAACAGTCCCAGTTAGGAAACTCATATTCAATGATGTCCACCTTGCTGACCTCGTTCCAAACACTACAACTTATTCTTTAAAAATACCTGACTTAAATGTGTGACCACTTACTCTGAGATTATGCTCTCTGGTCTCACACTGTCCCACAAAGGGAAAGAACCTTTCTACATCTAAACTGTCAAATCCCCTAAGAACTGTGTATGTTTTAATAAAGTCGCCGCTCGTTACTTTAAACGTCAATGAGTAAAACTCCGGCCCATTCAAGCTGTCCCCATAAGACAGTCCATCTACACCCCGGATCAATCTAGTGAACTCTTTCTGTAGTATATGTCTCATCTATCTGTTCAAAGTATTCCAGCTGTTGCCTAATTCATACTTTATATAGTTTAAGCAACACTTCCCATTTTTATACTTCTTTTCCAATTAAATGAAGGCTGACATTCTATTTGGCTCCCTAATTACCTGCTAAACAGGTATTCACTTTCTTGGCAAGTTTATATCCATTCACCTAACTTGTCTACAGTATATCCCTCTGCAAACTCATTGTGCCATCTTCACAACATGACTTGCTACCTATTTTTATGCCATCTGCAAACTGGTCTCTATTCATTTTTCTCATCTGCACTGAAATAAATATTGAGAACTTGTGCCATCCAGGACACCGCAGCCCACTTGATTGGCACCACATGTACAAATATTTACTCCCTCCCTCCCTCTCTCCATCACCATTACACAATTGTAACAGTGAATACAATGTCTAAGATGACCTACAATAACTTAAGGAGGCTCCAAGACAAAAGCTTCAAAAACTATGTCCACCAATTGGACAACCACATTTTAAGAAAATAGTTCACCTTCCCAGGGGCAGCTGCATTGGACAATAACTGTTTGCCCAGCCAGAAAAATCCATATCCCATGAATTAATTCATAAAATATTAAATTATAAAATGACTGAAGGCACTCAATGCCAGAATTACCAAAAATCACAACATCCCAGCTGTAGCACTGAAATACTTTGCTCCAGATTAAGTTGTACAAATAATTAAAATCTTCCTGTCCAGCTACAAAACTAGCATCTACCTGCTATTATGAATAAAAAATGAAAAAGAAAAACTGAGTATGGAACTAAAGATTCCCTTACAAAATTGAAGTCAGTCGTAATCACAGGGAAAACTCTCTACAATTTTGAAACATGAAGAACAGCACAACATGAACAATCCTCTTAGTTCCAGGACTGCACAAGGTCCTCTGGGTAGTTCCTTGGCCCAATCATCTTCACTGTTTCATCACTGACCTTCCATTTAATGTAAGGTCAGAAATAGAGATATCACTCCTGACTGCATAGAGTCATAGAGATGTCCAGCATGGAAACAGACCCTCTGGTCCAACTCATCCATGCCAACCAGATATCCTAACCAATTCTAGTCTTTCAAGACCAATTACAACTCCTCAGGTCTTGAAACTGTGCATACCTGTAACAGCAAAAGCTGGATAACATCCCAGATTGGGTTGATAAGTGACAAGAAATGCCAAACAATGCCAACTTGCAACTGACTCTATGATAGAATCTAACTATCTCATTGACATACAATGACATTAGCATCACTCACACCACAAACATTAATCTTCATTGAGATTACTATCAACTAAGAATTTAACTAGACCAGCCATATAATTACTTTGCCTGTGAGAGCAGGTCAGAAGCACCTAATTCGAAACATTAGTTCTTGGAATGTGAATAAAGCTGGCAGTGAGCATTTGTTGCTCGTCTCTAACTGTTCTTGAGAGGTAGTGGCAACCTACATTCTTGATGCACTGCTGTCCATCTGTTTATACGGATTTCCAGGCCATAGTCACAGTAATGGTGGTATAGTTCCAAGTCAGAATTGCATGTTATTTTGAGGAATACCTGCACATGGTCGTGCTCCAAGACATCTGCTGCTCTGGTCTTTCGAAGTCTTTGAGGTGCGGACTTGGTAGAAGTTGTCAAAGGAGCCTTGACAAGTTTCTGCTCTGTGTCTTGTATTTGAGATATCCTACTGCTACTATGCCTCAATGGTGGCATTATCAATGTTTAAGGTGGTTGATGTGGTGCTAGTCAATTGTGCTGCTTTGACCTTGTTGGTATCAACCATCTTGAATGTTGTTGGATCCACATTCATCAAGGCAAGTGGAGTGTATTCCATCAGACTCCTGACTTGTGCCTTTGGAATGGTTGACAGAATTTGATGAAGTTGCATGTCACCAGAAAAAAATGTTACCCCTTTCTGAACAGCACTGTGGGTGTACCTTCAACATATTGGCTACAGTGCTTCAACAAGCACCCCGTCAATTTCATGAGGGATGAGCTGCAAGCACTGGCCTTGCAAGATTTTTTTTCAATGCAAATTAAAAATAGGACAGACTGATTAAAGCAAGAAAGTGAGATGGTGAACAGTCATGTCACTTCTGATGACAAATAGGGAACAATTAAATTTGAGAATGAAAATAAAAATAGTAGAATTACTAACAAAATGCATCTAAGTCAATAAGACATTTGTGATGATGTTATTGGGCAGTTTGCTGAGAGTAACAATATAATATGGTGCATCAGGAAGAAAGGAGGAGAAAGTGAGGACTGCAGATGCTGGGGAGTCAGAGTCAAAAAGTTTGGCACTGGAAAAGTACAGCACATCAGGCAGCATCCAAGGAGCAGGAGAGTTGAGGTTTCGGGCATAAGCCCTTCATCAGGTAGAATAACTCGGAGAATTTGGGAAGTACAGCTAGAGGGATAGAGCACAAATCCCTGGCTGAGATAATGATGCTGGACAAGCATGGATATGACCAAATTTGAATCTCTGTGTAAAATGTAGTCATTGTACCATAGCAAATCTTTAAATTATCACTGAAATTATGAGACCAACATTAAGCTTGCCTATAGTGCAAAATAGACAATAGGACTTGGTAGTTCAGTCGAACAGTCGATGATTTGAGTTGCCCATTTTGCATTCCTGCCAGAGACAAATTTAATCTCGTAAAAGTCTCATTCCTGCTGTATACAAGTTTATTTTTAAAGTGTCAATCAACACATATCTTTGTTCAAATGTAGAGATACGACATGCAAGCTTTCATTACACGCTTCAGTTGTGTGTCATACATATAAATTCCTTGATAGTTTGAATCTCTACACAGAATCTAGTTCACAAATCTAAGGAAGTAAATATCTTTATTTTGGATATTTTGATTTTATTCTGATCTATGGGCAAAGTAAATGTTTAAGATGCAAAAATTATTTTTAAAATACTACATTAATTGTATAACAATGTTTGATGTTATTTATTGTCAAATGTATTTTGTTACAAAATACAGTGAAAAGTGTTGTATAGTGTTGCCCCTCTCCGGCACCATGTTAATATGTCAATTGAAAGAAAAGAACTAATTCAGCTCCAACTCAATGCATTCTATCGCTCAATTCCAAGCTTGCTCAAATTGAACTTTTCGTTTGAGGAGGCAACTTCACCTTCTTTGTTGAATGGCATTAAAGAGTGTCAAACAAAATTTGAAAGCTTCCCAGATTGAGCAAGCATCTTTGTTAATCTTTTAAATGTTGACAAAGGACTGACTGTCCTATCACCCTTTTGTTAATAGTAAAATTCAACAGTAATTGCTCTGTGTGTGCTTGTACATCTGCACAGTCTCAATTTTACTGGCATAACATCACTGTGGAGCTGGCCCTGAGTCACTGAAAAAGCATAATGTCTAAGGTCTGTATGTACTGAGTATTTTAAGTCATTTGAATAAAATTGCTTGGAACAATTGCATTATATAATATTACATTTTATAATTTAAATCATTCTTTGTTATTTTAATTTTGTACTGCAATTTTTATGAAGTTTACAAGCATCCTCCACCCAATGATGTCCTCTATTAGTCAGTTTTGCTGAGCACCCAGTTAAAATAAGGAACAAATTACGCTTGCAACAGAAAATAAGCTTAAACTACTTTCATGAAGGGACAAATGTGATTTTTCTTTAGGACCACCAAGTTGAACTTAATCTCATGTGTATAGCAGGCCATATCAGATTACCATGCAATAAAAATACTGCCTCACTTGATGGGACAGATATCTCAGAGATATTCAAATTAAGCAATGTCAACCAGCCTACTTTGTATCATTTTGCTTTGGAATTTTTGGAAACAATATGCAGTTTTTTTAAAGAAGATGATGTCAGTTTTCTTTGGAGTAAAAAATCCGACTTAATTTGGAACAGATGCAAATTTACAGCCAATTTTAGTTAGTGGAAGTTGTGTGAAAGAGTATAATCATGTCAGTCCTATCAGGCCAAAAAACAGGTAAACACAAGAGGTCCGCAGCAACTATAATTTGTACACTCTATCACGCTTTAGCCTCCAAGCTCACGGAAGATGTTGCAAGTTATTAAGGATTTCCCCCAGACACACAAATTAGTGATTACAGACTAATAGAGGAATAATCATCAACTTTCATACAAACTAGATTAATTGGTGAGAAATATACCTGTGAATACAATATAGAGTCAATGTTAAAAATACAGTTGTCTGAGTCACTGCATCAACTGCTGCGCCATAAGACTATAGAACACTCACTGCACAAGAGTAATCCTATTTTGAGAAGTTGGGTATTATTCATTGTTCAAATAAATGCAATTTTCTACTTGAGTAGAACGTGTATTCTTTGCAGACATGGATTTTTTTAATGGATAAAGTTGGATTAGTCTCCAATTACATACAAGAGAAATCTGGCTTCAAACAAAAATAATTCCAAATATCTCTTGAGCACTTTGGGAATAAATGGCTTTAATATGTGTTCAATTCTTCAGAAGAAGAATTTATGTTAAAGTGGTTCCTGTTATTATGTAAAGAATAGAGGAAGAAAGACTGTTTTTTTGGGAAATAAAGAATAGAGTGACAACATGCCGAAAGCTTATGAATGATGTAGCTAAGAATGATTTGAAGACATGACTCACTGTTTTATCTTGGAAAATTCTCTCGGATTAATAACAGATGCAAACAGAACATGACATTTTAACATGGAACGTTTGGTTATGAAATTTGTCAAGTCAGATTTTTTGATGAAAATATTTTCCTTTCTTGCTATCTGTTCCATTGGAGACATTTTGCGAAAGTCTTTAAATGTTTTTACAGTAAGATAATTTGCCTTATTGTGCTAAAACTTCATGTGGTGCTGGGAAAACAAAAGCTGCTCCTCCCACAATGGCTGAAAGTATTATAAGTGCTGAAATGTATAATGCAGGCCAGGAAAATCCTGTCTTCTGTTGCCTGAATTGAGTTAGATCATTCTCGGCTATTATCCAATAACTCTGCTGAAACAAGCTCTTGTCGGTTTGTCGGGAGACAAGCAGGAGACTGGAAGAACACAGCAAGCCAAGCAGCATCAGGAAGTGGAGAAGTCAACGTTCCCGGTGTAACCCTTCTTCAGGACCCTTCTTCTGCCCTGAAGAAGGGTTACACCTGAAAAGTTGACTTCTAGCCTTCCTAATGCTGCCTAGCATGCTGTGTTTTTCCAGCCACCTGACTTTTGACCTTGGATTCCAGCATCTGCAGTTGTTTTGCCTCTAACCAGGTTTGCCATCCACAGTCGAATTACCTTCTGACTCACTGACCAGGCTCACCTTTAAAGCAGAACCTAAATGTTGCTGAAAAGAGAGACAATTTCCCAAAGATTTACATCTTGCACTCATCAGGAAAAACATGTGCATATCAAATTTCAAAGAATGACTACAATGGGAGAAAAGGATGCTGATTGATTGGCAATCAACTCTGATTCATTAACAAAGTTAAAAATCACACAACACCAGGTTGTAGTGCAACAGGTTTATTTGGAAGCACTAGCTTTCAAAGTAGTGTCACTTCATCACCTAATGAAGAGGCAGCACCTCGAAAGCTAGTGCTTCTAAATAAACCTGTTGGACTATAACCTGGTGTTGGACTATAATCTGGTGATTTTTAACTTTGTCCATGCCAGTCCAACACCGGCACCTCCAAATCCTGATTCATTGAGACAATGGAGAAAGTAATTGGGGCGGAGTTTAATTCAGATAAATGCAAGGTGCTGCATCTTGGGAAAGCAAATCTTAGCAGGACTTATACACTTAATGGTAAGGTCCTAGGGAGTGTTGCTGAACAAAGAGACCTTGGAGTGCAGGTTCATAGCTCCTAGAAAGTGGAGTCGCAAGTAGATAGGATAGTGAAGAAGGCGTTTGGTATGCTTTCCTTTATTGCTCAGAGTATTGAGTACAGGAGTTGGGAGGTCATGTTGCGGCTGTACAGGACATTAGTTAGGCCACTGATGGAATATTGTGTGCAATTCTGGTCTCCTTCCTATCGGAAAGATGTTGTGAAACTTGAAAGGGTTCAGAAAAGATTTACAAGGATGTTGCCAGGGTTGGAGGATCTGAGCTACAGGGAGAGGCTGAACAGGCTGGGGCTGTTTTCCCGGGAACATTGGAGGCTGAGGGGTGACCTTATAGAGGTTTACAAAATTATGAGGGGCATAGATAGGATAAATACACAAAGTCTTTTCCTGGGGTTGGGGAGTCCAGAACTAGAGAGCATAGGTTAGATTAGATTAGATTACTTACAGTGTGGAAACAAGCCCTTCGGCCCAACAAGTCCACACCGACCCGCCGAAGCGCAACCCACCCAGACCCCTACATTTACACCTTACCTAACACTACGGGAAATTTAGCATGGCCAATTCACCTGACCCGCACATCTTTGGACTGTGGGAGGAAACCGGAGCACCCGGAGGAAACCCACTCAGACACGGGGAGAACGTGCAAACTCCACACAGTTCGCCTGAGGCGGGAATTGAACCCGGGTCTCTGGCACTGTGAGGCAGTAGTGCTAACCACTGTGCCACCGTGCCGCCCACCAGGTTTAGGGTGAGAGGGGAAAGATATAAAAGAGACCTAAGGGGCAACCTTTTCACACAGAGGGTGGTACGTGTATGGAATGAGCTGCCAGAGGATGTGGTACAATTGCAACATTTAAGAGGCATTTGGATGGGTATATGAATAGGAAGGGTTTGGAGGGATATGGGCCGAGTGCTGGCAGGTGGGACTAGATTGGGTTGGGATATCTGGTCAGCATGGACGGGTTGGACCGTAGGGTCTGTTTCTATGCTGTACATCTCTATGACTCTACTTCTATATCTGCTATTCGCATTTCAATGTTTGAATGACAGTGTAGGCTAAATTAACCAGATGACTCCTGTTTCAATTTACTATGTTCTTATGAACATGTATCTTTCATTTGCAGAGAACAGATATGTGTGTGTGAAGATATTTTACTTCTAGGAAATTTAAATGAACCATATTACAAGTTCAACTGATTATCTGAAGTTATTCATTCGTGTCGCTCTTAGCATATTCAGGACGTAGGCTGTGAGAGGCGATGGCCTAATGGTATTATTGTTGGACTGTTAATTCAGAGGCCCAGATAATGTTCTGAAACCTGGGTTTGAATCCTGCCAGAGCAGATGGTGGAATTTGAATTCAGTAAATATACAGAATTAAGAGTCGAATGATGACTGTGAATCCATTGCTGATTGTTGGAATTACCCATCTGGTTCACTATTGTCCTTTAGGGAAGGAAACTGCTGTCATTACCTAGTCTGGCCTACATGTGACTCCAAACCCACAGCAATGTGGTTGACTCTTAACTGTCCCTTGGGTGATTAGGGATGGGCAATAAATGCTGGCCTGGGCAACGTTACCCTCATCCCGTGAATGAATAAAGAAATTATTCAACAAGTGCTGGTCAAGCATGTAATTATATCCAAAAGTAGACTTTTTGGGGTATTTGCTGGTGTGGACAAGCATTATAAACAACCAAAGAAACATGCTGCTTGATTCACTCAGCCACTTGTTTTGACATCCACCATATGTAGCTGCCATTGCACTGGCACTGAAATTCATACATGACATTGTTTAATGGTGTGGTAATGCAGTTGGACTGATGACAATGTTATATTAGTGGAAAATATCACTTCCTAGTTACTACACAGTAGCAGTATGGCGTGGTTTGTTTCACCTGTTGTTCATCAATTTAAGATTGACCGTTC
The DNA here is from genome assembly GCF_037043375.1 of Chiloscyllium plagiosum. NCBI lineage: Eukaryota > Metazoa > Chordata > Chondrichthyes > Orectolobiformes > Hemiscylliidae > Chiloscyllium > Chiloscyllium plagiosum. Next base: position 7,765,795 of record NW_028270154.1, on the reverse strand, counting down.
CAGAGTAATGTGAGGTTGACTGTGTTCATTTCAGGTCCAAAAGTGATGGCCTTTAGACCATCTGTGAGCTTGCATGATTGGCTATAGTTAATGAGTGTTAGTAGCATAGCCAATCAGAGTAATCATGTCAATAAATCAACACACTTTTCACAAAGTAAACAACATTGTCATTTTTGTGTTTTTCCTCATGAGTTCAAGACAAAAGGATTCAGCAAGATATCTCTCTTTTCAGCAATATTCAAGATCTGTAATATTAATTGTTTCCACTAATTTGTGAATAAAATTATCATCTATTCATCTATATCATTGAAGTTGAATTTTGTCTCCAGTGTGTCAAAAAGAGTTAAAGTTTGAGTGAAAAATACCCAACTGTCTAAATGTATCAGAATTGCCGATGGCATAAAAATGCTGGGAATACTCAATAAGTCTGACAGCAACTGTGGGGACAAAATGTGAGTTCATGGCAAGGATTTGGTTGGGACAGCAGGGACTCTGTTGAGAATGTGGAATGTTGACAAAAGACCAGCTTCAGGCATTTTGGGAGCCCCAGGTGGGTCTTAAGTCTACTTCATAGCTATTTAACTGCCATCAAGACTCATATCTCTTTAAGTAGTTAGACCCCAATTTCAAGACCTGCCAGCCATTCGGAGGGCTGGGTGTTCTTTAATATCAGCAACCTCATGAGGAACACTGATATCTACTAGTATTGCATCCATCCTAGGCAAGCAGCAGGAATGCTGCCCTTGGATTCAAGACAAACGCATCATCAAGGCTAATTTGGGTCAGAGTGTGGGTGTTAGTGATATGGCATTGATTGGTGAGGACAGTAGGGGTGTTGCTTTGGAGTGGCCCTCTGTCACAGAGTACAAATCAGAAAAGTAAGCATTCAAGCCAACAGAGTATCTACTTGCCTGCTCCCCATCACTAGTAAAATAAGAGTGGTAGCAGAAAGTTGCAGTCAGTTGGTTACTTACATTGGTTACTCTGGGCAAAAGAAGGCCCTTTATCCTTCAGCTGCCAACATGCTAAACCACTGAACGCAACATACATTCCAGAACAATTCTCTCTCCCAATTTTTCAGCCTTTCTGTCTCATATCCTGCACTTGTAGGGCCCAAAAAATCCCAGCCAAAGATTAAATGGAAAAATCTGAGATCCAAGATGTAAAGTTCATTTCCCTCTGCACAGTTGAGTATTTCCAGTATATTTTTAATTCAGATTTGCAGCTTTTTGGTCATCTAAAAACATTCATATCACTTGTGTTTGAATATTGCACATTGCACAACCTGACCCTGCTATCAATTCTATTTGCCTAGATTTTAGTGCACTACATTCTTATTTTGATTAACGTCGAGTAATTGATCTTCCTCGCAGTTTGTCCTGTATCCAGTAACTCTGGCTGATTCTAATCATTTGCTTGGCAGTTGCTTCATTGGCTGGACATGAGTCTGCTTATTGATACGTAGCAAAAATATGTTCTTTTGTCTGCAAAGATTACTCTTAATACAAAATGATACAGAGCCTAGGAAACATTGAGATGAATATTGTGTTCCAAAATGATCACAATATTGTAAATAGTGCACAGTTGGTAACTGTAGTTAATGGCTGAATAGAAAAGCTTAGGGAACTATTCATGGAGTTTATATTTTAAAAAAGCTTGTGTCATGCAATTGGTGTTGTTCAAAGAATAATACCATGTTGTATTTGGTGATGAACCACCCATAAACTGCCATACACTGAATCAATGTAATCCTTTCCTCTTGGTTTTGTGTTTTAAAACATGTTGTGCAGGGTCAAAAGAAATTTCTTCATGTACTCTGTCTCTTTTAGTTATTTACTTTGCTGTACACAGAAGTGACTTTTTGAGAAGGGAAGGCAATTTTCGTCAACTCATTTTGGATCAGGTGGGGTAGCTGCTATAGTTTCAAAGATTTGTTCAGAGGGGAATGGGAAAGGCAACTGGAGTCTTAGCTTATTTGTTAAAGGAAGTGCAATATAAAATTAGGGAAATCTTATGAAGCGCAGTTCAGATCAGCCATGAAATTCATTGAATGGCAGAGAAGACTCAAAGGGCCAAATAGCTTATACTAACTCTTATATCATAGTTATAGAGTCATAGAGATGTACAGCATGGAAAAAGACCCTTTGGTCCAATCCATTCATGCCGACCAGATATCCCAACCCACTCTAGTCCCATCTCCAGCACCTGGCCCATATCCCTCCAAACCCTTACTATTCATATACCTATTCAGATGCCTTTTAAATGTTGCAATTGTACTAGCCTCCACCAATTCCTCTGGCAGCTCATTCCATACTTGTACCACCCTCTGTGTGAAAAGGTTGCCCATTAGGTCTCGTTTATATCTTTTCCCTCTCACCGTATACCCTCTAGTTCTGGACTCCCCAACCCCAGGGAAAAGACTTTGTCTATTTACCCTATCCATGCCCTTCATGATTTTATAAACCTGTATTGGGTCACTCCTTAGCCTCCAATGCTGCAGGGAAAACAGCCCTACCTATTCAACCTCTCCCTGTAGCTCAACTCCTCCAACCCTGGCAACATCCTTGTAAATCTTTTCTGAACCCTTTCAAGTTTCACAACATCTTTCCAATAGGAAGGAGACCAGAATTGCACACAATATTGAACAGTGGCCTAAACAATGTCCTGTATAGCCGTAACATGACATCCTAACTCCTGTAATCAATACTTTGACCAATAAAGGAAAGCGTACCAAACGCCTTCTTCACTATCCTATCTACCTGCGACTCCACTTGCAAGGAGCTATGAACCTGCACTCCAAGGTCACTTTGTTCAGCAACACTCCCTCGGACCTTACCATTAAGTGTATAAGTCCTGCTAAGATTTGCTTTCCAAAAATGCAGCACCTTGTATTTGTCTTATTTAAACTCCATCTACCACTTCTCAGCCCATTGGCCCATCTGATCAAGAACCCATTGTAATCTGAGGTAACCTTCTTTGCTGTTCACTACATCTCCAATTTTGGTGTCATCTGCAAACTTTATGATCTTTTAATGTAAAGTAAAGAACTGAGAACAATACATCACAAGAACAGGCCCTTCAGCCCACCATGTCTGTGCCGACCATGATGCCATTTTAACCTAATCATATTTACTTGAACATTGTTAATATTCATCTGTTCTCTGACTGTTCATATTACTGTCGAAATAGGTCTGAAACATTGCTATTGTATTTGTTTCCACTACTTCCCATAGCAGCATGTTACAGGTACCTACCACCCTCTATGTACATAATCTTTAAAGTTTCTCCTTCTCACTTTAAACCAATGCCACTGAGTATTTGACATTTTCATGCTGGGAAGGAGACTCTGACTGTCCACCCTATCCATGTCTCTCATATTTCTATCAAGTCACTCCTTAGCCTTCAATGTTCCAGTGAAAACAATCGAAGTTTGCAAAAACCGAAAGAACTACGGATGCTGGAAATCAGAAACAAACACAGAAATGCTGGAAAAACTCACCTGGTCCAGAATTGGAAAAATTTTCTTGATCTATGGGCTGAATTTATTGACCAAAGCATTCGGGTTTAATAAATTAAAGTGTTAAAATATCTCTAAATTCGAAGAACAGTTTCAAAGATTGTGCATCTTTTCAGCAACGGAAGAAATTGGGGTGCCTTTGGCAATGATCTTTGCATCCTCACCATCCACTGAAGTAGTGCCAGATGATTGGAGGTTAGCAAATGTTATTGCCTTGTTCAAGAGAGGGAATATGGATAATCCTGGGAATTACAGAGCAGTCAGTCTTATGTCTGTGGTGGGGAAATTATTGGAGAGGATTCTGAGAGACAGGATTTATGATTACTTGGAAAACCATAGTGTGATTAGAAATAATCAGGATGGCTTTGTGAGGGGCAGGTCATGCCTCACAAACCTTATTGAAATCTTTGAGGACATGACAAAACACATTGATGAAGGTAGAGCAGTGGATGTGCTGTACATGGATTTTAGCAAGGCATTTGATAAGGGTCCTGATTGTAGGCTCATTCAGAAAGTAAGGAGGCATGGGATATGGGGAAATTTGGCTTTTTGGATACAGAATTGGCTTGCCCATCGAAGACAATGGGTGATAGTAGATGGAAAGTATTCAGCCTGGAGCTTGGTGACCAGTGGTGTTCTGGGACATCTGCTCTTTGTGATTTTTATAAATGACTTGGATGAGGAAGTGGAAGGACAAGTTAGGAAGTGTGCTGATGACTTGAAGGTTGGTGGAGTAGTGGATAATGTGGAGGGCTGTTGTAGGTTGCAAAGGGACATTGACAGGATGCAGAACTGGGCTAATCAGCAGCAGATGGAGTTCAGTCTAGAAAAGTATGAAGTGAATAATTTTGGATGGTCAAATTTAAATACAGAATACAAGGTTAAAGGCAGGACTTCTGGCAGTGTGGAGGAACAGAGGGATATTGGGATCCATGTCCATAGATCCCTCAAAGTTGCCACCCAAGTTGATAGGTTATGACGAAGGCATGTGGTGTGTTAGCTTTCATTAGCAAGGAGACTGAGTTTAAAAGCAGTGAGATTATGCTGCAGCTCTACAAAGCCTTGATTAGACCACACTTGGAATAGTGTGTTCAATTCTGGTCACCTCATTATGGGAAGGATTTGGAAGCTTTAAAGAGGGTGCAGAGGAGATTGACAGGGATGCTGCCTGAACTGGAAGGCATGTCTTATGAAGAAAGGTTGAGGAAGCTAGGGTGTTTCTCATTGGAGCAAAGAAGGGTGAAAGGTGACTTGATAGAGGTGTACAAGGTGCTAAGAGGCATAGACAGGGTGAATAGTCAGAGACATTTTCCCAGGGCAGAAATGGCTATCACAGGGGACATAGTTTTAAAGTGATTGAAAGAAGGTTTAGGTAAGAGGCCAGGTGTCGGTTCTTCACAGATTTGCTTCAGATTCTCCCTATCACTAAATTCTGTGTTCCCCATCATTTACAATACTTTATTTGTGTCCTCCTTTGTGAAAACAAAAATAAAGTATAAATTGAGCTTGTCAGCTTTTTTCTTTGCTCCTCATTCTAAATTCCCCCATTTCTGACTGTAGGGGACATACCTTAGTTTTCACCACGCATTCTGTATTTGCATACCAATATAAACTTTTATAGTTAGATTCTTTGTTCCCTGCAAGTAACTCTGATATTCTATTTTTTCCTTCTTAATCAATCCCATGGTCAGAGGCGTATTCCCAGGGCATAAATGGCTATCACAAGGGGCATCATTTTAAGATTATTTGAGGAAGATTTAGGGGAGATGTCAGAGGTGGGTTCTTCACACAGAGAATGGTTCTTCACACATGGAATGCACTGCCAGCGGTGGTAGTAGAGTCAGATACATTATGGACATTTAAGCGACTCTTGGATATGCACATGGATGATAGTAAAATAAATGCATATGCAGGTTAGTTAGATCTTAGAGTAGGATAAAAGGCTGGCACAACATCGAGGGCTGAAGGTCCCGTACTGTTCTACAGTACTGTTGTACTGTTCTATGTTAGCTCCTTCTTTGCAATCAAAAGTATATCTAAATCCTCTAAAACATTGGCTTAGAGTGACATATGCCATTCTGAAAACATCTGGTAAGATGACACTTCCAGAGGAAGAGAAATTTTCAGTTAAGAAAATTTTATGACTCTGTGCAAAGATTTTATATTGAATCAGATGACTGGAAATATAAAGGATCCTGTTGTTTCTGGTTTATGCACATATATGTTTTCCAGGAAAGCTAAAAAGTGATCAAAAGTGTTCAGCAAACAATTTTAAAGTTGTGAATGAGGGCAATGAATACATGTAGCCTGCCAATGAAAAGAAATTTAATTCATTTTTTTTCTCTTTGAGAAGAGGATAACCTCATTTAACTTAATAGATTCCACTTTCAGAAATACTGTGATTCTTTGTTTGTGAAAGATAATTGCTACTTCCTCTCTGCTTGTTGTTGCCTTTGCCCTTTCACAGAGACCAAATTAAACAAAGTGATCATTCTAACTACTTTCAGGCAGCTCACTATTTCCCCTATACTCATAAAGTAACCAAATTGTTAATTGCACATACATCAGCAAAATTTAAAAAAATGCATTTTCCTATTTGGTCCAAGTGAATATGATGGGACGTATTTTCAGTTAGCTGCGTAGTTTTGCAGGTGGAAACCAAGACTTATTGTGATATTTGCATTTTAAAATATGAACTGACACTTGTTATTTATCAATTGGCACACATACAATTTCTCATAATTTTTGAAGGCATCCCACTGTATACTCAGCCATACATCTGAAGTAGCTTTAAACAAAAATTCAGGGACAGAGACATTTTCATGTTTTGTTTAGATCATATTTATGCAACTTTTTTGTGGCTTTCCTACCTTTTGTTCTTTAGCATTTTTGTTTGGTTCAAATTTTACTTTTGTTACAGCATAAAAAGAAGACTTATTGTCTATCTGGCTCAAAAGAAAACAGAGTAATCACTCTCACTTTGCGTTTCTGCACAGCACTGTAATTTGTTTCCTTTTCTACTCTACAATCTTCTTTCAGAATTTACCATTAAAACTGCTTCCACAACCATTTTGAAAAGTGCATTAAATTGTGTCCTCTTTTGTCCAATTATGGCAGCTCACAAGCACTTTCTGAAGGGAAATTAAGAATGGACAACAAATGCTGATTATGTAACAATGCCCACATGCCGTGAAAGAATTTATAAAAATCGTTCTGCTACTTGAAATTGTTTCTTCTTGACAGTCAAAATATGTTGTAGTGTAAACCCATCTATTAACTCTTTTCTTGAGCACATCTGGTCTACAGAGAAATGTTGTACAATGGGATATGAATCTGGTAGTGGTGTTGGTGAAAACAATGTTACTGCTCTAACGTCAGCAGAGCTGAGCAAAGAAAAACATGAGATCAAGACTTGAGAATTAGAAGAAAAACACTCTGTCCGAGACCTGTATTCTATATTACATATAGCTTAGTGTAAACATATAATTTTTGGTTGAACCAAGGATGTGACATTGCTTTTTTAAGTTAAAAACAAATTAGGAATTCTAGTGTCAATAGTAGGCTAGTAAGACAGTGCATGTGTGGGCACAGAACACTGGTGAAACAAGCAAGTATAGAATCCATGAAGGAACAGTTGAAATCCATGAATCTGTGGAAGATGTGCAATCAATAAACTTAGCAATAGTGTCCAAGGTTTGCTTACCACAGATTTTTTTTTTCAAATGAAGCATAACCTCAATTTCTCATCATTGGTATCATTCTGGTAAATGTCCTCTGCACCATCTCCAAGGCTTGAATATGTTTTGAGGTTTTGTGTCCAGAAATTGATGAGTACTTTGCAGTGAAAACAATAATACTGGATTATTTTGACACTTTCCCAGGAAGTTGATTATTTGAATAATTTAGAAGATTTCAGCAACAATCATAAGATCGTGGACCAGTAGACTTGAGACTAACAATTACAAATCAAATGTTTCCTCAAGTAAAAGGATCTATAAATGACCTCATGCACTGTACACTCTCATTCCCAGAGCCTCAGGTACTTCACAGAGGCTAACAAAACAACTAAAAATTAATAATGTGGTACTCTTTGAAAGTAGCTAATTTGTATTTTGAACTTATAAAGGGGAAAAAAAATATGCAAAAGGAAACCAGCTGACATCAAAACCAGACAGGTTTCATTAGATTTCTGCCACCAACCACATTTCCTGCCTCAATACCCCAACTACAAACTAATTAGGTGGGCTCCAGATCAGTACTAACTTTGTTTATCAGAAATTGAAAGGATGTGTGTTTCCAACCTTCAACAGGTGGCAGACATGGTGCCCAAAAAATGTAACAGCATACAATACTCAAACTACTACTCTCCCTTTGTTCAGTATTATGCTCAAATATGCTGGGAGTTCCAAAAAGGATTAAATTGGCCAAAAAATTCTCTCATATGTTGAGTCAGACTGTACTTCTGTTGTTCTACAGCCATTAGAGAAAACTGACAGCAGTGTGCCTTCACAATTAAGTGCAAAATTTTGAAAATGAACAGCTTGACCATCAGAATCTTAAAGGCAACAATAAGTTAATGCTTCAGAAGAAAAGCTCCATGTTAGCATTCACCTAAAACAAGTTCTTTCAGTATGGCATGGTGGCAGTTTGGGATGTCAAGTGAAAGGTTCTCAAATTATACGAAACAGAAAAATAAATAGGGTATATTTATCTATTCTTGCATTTGGTGCTATTGGGTTATTTCAGCGCAGCACACACAGGAAGTTGTGCAGATGGGACTCAAAGGGGCCCATCTTCTCAATAATTTAAATAGGTAGTGAATTACATTTTCTCCATTAAGGATTTGCACTTGCAAGTGCTGGACTTTCCTCTCCTTAACTGAGCAAAAGGAATCAGTTGCCTCAGGAACTTTTAAAAACTGGATATTTTACCCCAACATGAAGAAGGGTCACTGGACTCAAAAGATTAACTTTGCTTTCTCTGCAAAGATGTAACCAGGCATGCTGATGTTTGCACATGTAAAAAGCAAGAACTATTACACGTATCATCATTTAATTCCAACAATTAACAATTTAAAAGCTGTCAATGTTAGAGGGGTTAATAGTTAAAGTTTGCAAGTCTTTATGATGCTTCCTGCCACAAATTGCATTGTAGAGAATCTGAATTAATTTGCAGCAGTCATTCTTGAAAAATCACTTCTGCATTGCTCTGTGGATTTTTTTGTTGTGGAAAATAATCCCTGAGGAGAACAGTTGCTGCTTGGCTGGCTATGTGCCAGGAGATTCATGAGACATGTTAAAGTGGTTCACTCCCAGATAGTAAAGCACAGCAACTGTAGACAAGTTCCTACCCCTGAAGGCAACATCAGTTTTCAATAACTGTACTGGAGCCTTTGAAGGAGACCAAAACTCTTTCATGTTTCGTCAGCTTTGAAGCAGTTCAAAATTTCATGAGTAGTTTATCATGTGATGGAGTACTCCATCAAATTTTATTTACATAAATGAGGCAGTAAGTCTGCTATTAGTCATGTTAAGAGTCCAAGCTACCCATTTCCTCTCAATACATAAATGGCAATCAGCGTCTTTAATTCTAGCCTGATTAGAGCTCAATAAATTATAGAGTATGAACAGAGTATTTAAAATAGAGTTAGATAGAATCTTGACTCAAAGGGGGTTTAAAGATGATCAGGGATAGGCAGGAATTACAGTTGAGGCCACATTCAGATCTGCAATGATATAATTGAATGGTGAGCAGACCTGAGGCCCGACTGCTGCTGCTGCTGCTATTTCACAGGTTTATGTGAAATATGGAGGAAGATAATTTTACCACTGGCAAGATCGACAAAGCATGCAAATGTTTTAAAATTGCCAATTAAATAAAGTTGTTATTAACAACTTTATATCCCAGATATTATAAATTATATCCCAGATTTGGGGTAGATCATCACTATATTAATTGTACATAAATGGTTTTTGTTAATCCCATTGTGTTTTTCAAAACATAATTCCCTTTTATAATTGGCCGTGTGCTTCTGCCAGTTTTCCTCTTCATTTGTTTCTCCCCATCTTTCTAAATGTCTGTGTTTTTCATTATTTCTATTTGTCCTGTTCCAACTGTATAACTTTGATATATTATTCAAGATTTCTCTTCCCTGAAGGTCAGTCAGGCAGGATGTCAACTCACAACAGAAAGACCCCCATGAGCTTAAGAGATTTCTCACTGAAGTGTACTGTTAGATAGAACATAGAACATAGAACAATACAGCACAGAACAGGCCCTTCGGCCCCCATGATGTTGTGCCGAACATTTGTCCTAGCTTAAGCACCTATCCATGTTCCTATCTAATTGCCGCTTAAAGGTCACCAATGATTCTGACTCTGCCACTCCCACAGGCAGCTCATTCCATGCTCCCACCACTCTCTGGGTAAAGAACCTCCCCCTGACATCCCCCCTATACCTTCCATCCTTCACCTTAAATTTATGTCCCCTTGTAACACTCTGTTGTACCCGGGAAAAAAGTCTGTCTACTCTATCTATTCCCCTGATCATCTTATAAAACTCTGTCAAGTCACCCCTCATCCTTCGTCGTTGCAATGTGAAAAGGCCTAGCACTCTCAACCTATCCTCGTACGACCTATTCTCCATTCCAGGCAACATCCTGGTAAATCTCCTCTGCACCCTCTCCAAAGCTTTCACATCTTTCCTAAAGTGAGGCGACCAGAACTGCACACTGTACTCCAAATGTGGCCTTACCAAGGTCCTGGACAGCTGCAACATCACTTCACGACTCTTGAACTCAATCCCTCTGCTAATGAACGCTCATACACATAGGCCTTCTTACAAGCTCTATCCACCTGAGTGGCAACTTCCAACGAGCTATGAACATAGACCCCAAGATCCCTCTGCTCCTCCACCTTACTAAGAACCCTACCGTTAACCCTGTATTCCGCATTCTTATTTGTCCTTCCAAAATGGACAACCTCACACTTGACAGGGTTGAACTCCATCTGCCATTCCTCAGCCCAGCTCTGCATCATATCTAAGTCCCTTTGCAGCGGACAACAGCCCTCCTCACTCTCCACAACTCCACTAATCTTCGTATCGTCTGCAAATTTACTGACCCACCCCTCGACTCCCTCCTCCAAGTCATTAATAAAAATTACAAACAGCAGAGGACCCAGAACTGATCCCTGCGGAACTCCACTTGTAACTGGGCTCCAGGCTGAATATTTACTATCTACCACCACTCTCTGACTTTGACCGGTTAGCCAGTTCTCTATCCAACTGGCCAAATTTCCCACTATTCCATGCCTCCTGACTTTCCGCATAAGCCTACCATGGGGAACCTTATCAAATGCCTTACGAAAATCCATGTACACTACATCCACTGCTCTACCCTCATCCACATGCTTGGTCACCTCCTCAAAGAATTCAATAAGACTTGTAAGGCAAGACCTACGCCTCACAAATCCTAATCAAGCAGTGTCTTTCCAGATACTCATAAATCCTATCCCTCAGTACCCTTTCCATTACTTTTCTTACCACCGAAGTAAGACTAACTGGCCTGTAATTCCCAGGGTTATCCCATTTCCTTCTTTCGCCACATTCGCCACTCTCCAGTCCCCTGGTACCACCCCCATTGACAGTGAAGATGAAAAGATCATTGCCAACGGCTCTACAATTTCCTCTCTTGCTTCCCACATAATCCCGTCAGGCCAAGGGGACTTGTCTATCCTCAAGTTTTTCAAAATGCCCAACACATCTTCCTTCCTAACAAGTATCTCCTCTAGCTTACCAGTCCATTTCATACTCCCCTCTTCAACAATACGGTCCCTCTCATTTGTAAATACTGAAGAAAAGTACTCATTCAAGACCTCTCCTATCTCTTCCGACTCAATACACAGTCTCCCACTACTGTCCTTGATCGGACCTACCCTCGTTCTCATCAGTCTCATGTTTCTCACATACTCATAAAAGGCCTTGGGGTTATCCTTGATCCTATCCGCCAAAGATCTTTCATGCCCTCTCTTAGCTCTCCTAATTCCTTTCTTCAGCTCCCACCTGGCTATCCTGTATCCCTCCAACGTTCCATCTGAACCTTGTTTCTTCAGCCTTATGTAAGCCCCCTTCTTCCTCTTTACTAGATATTCAACTTCCCTCGTCAATCAAGGTTCCCTCACATGACCATCTCTTTCCTGCCTGACAGGTACATACGTATCAAGGACACGTCGTATCTGTGCCTTGAAAAAGTTCCACATTTCAATGACATCCTTCCCTGACAGCCTATGCTCCCAACTTATGCTCCTCAGATCCTGTCTTGCAGCATCGTATTTACCCTTCCCCCAATTGTAAAACCTACCCTGTTGCTTGCACCTATCTCTCTCCATAACCAAGGTGAAAGTCACAGAATTGTGGTCACCATCACCAAAATGCTAACCCACTAACAAGCCCATCACTTGTTCTGGTTCTTTACCGAGTATCAAATCCAATATGGCCTCCCCTCTGGTCGGACAATCTACATACTGAGTTAGAAAGGTTTCCTGGACACACTGCACAAACACTGCCCCATCCAATCTACTTGATTTAAAGAGCTTCCAATCAATATTTGGGAAGTTGAAATCGCCCATGACTACTACCCTGTGGCTTCTGCACCTTTCCAAAATCTGTTTCCCAATCAGTTTCTCCACATCTCTGCTGCTATTGGGGGGCCTATAGTAAACACCCAACAAGGTGACTGCTCCTTTCCTATTTCTGACTTCAGCCCATACTACCTCCAAAGGCAGATCCCCTCGAACTGCCTTTTCTGCAGCCATTATACCATTTCTAATTAGCAACGCCGCACCCCCTCCTTTTTTACCACCCTCCCTAATCTTACTGAAACATCTGTAACCAGGATCCTCCAACAACCATTCCTGTCCCTCTTCTATCCACGTTTCCATGATGCCCACAACATCGTAGTCCCAAGTACCAATCCACGCCTTAAGTTCACCCACCTTATTTCTGATACTCCTTGCGTTGAAGTATACACACTTGAACCCATATCTGTGTCCGCAAATATTCCCTGTCAGTGCTACCTTCTCCACAGCCTCCCTACATTCTTGGACATCCTGAAAAACAGCGAACCTACTTGCTGGACTACAAGTCCTGATCCCATCCCCCTACCAAATTAGTTTAAACCCCCCCGAAGAGTGCTAGCAAACCTACCCCCCAGGATATTGGTACCCTTCTGGTTCAGGTGCAACCCGTCCTGCTTGTCCAGGTCCCACCTTCCCCAGAATGCAGTCCAATTGTCCAAATACCTGAAGCCCTCTCTCCCACACCATCCTTGCAGCCACGTGTTCAACTGCACTTTCTCCCTATTTGTCTCGGACCCTGGCACCCGGGAAGCAACAAACCAACTGAGAGTCTCACCCATGTCCACAGAACCGCCTGTCTGTCCCTCTAACTATAGAGTCTCCTATAACTAGCGCTCTCCTCCTCTCCCCTTTTGCCTTCTGAGCCTCAGAGCCGGACCTCGTGCCAGAGACCCGGTCACTGCAGCTTACCCCTGCTCGGCCGTCCCCCCCAACAGTATCCAAAGCGGTATACTTATTGTTGAGGGGAACGACCACAGGGGATCCCTGCACTGCCTGCTTCCTCTCCTTCCCACCTCTAACTGTTACCCAGCTACCTCTGTTCTCTGGCGGAACTATGTCCCTGTAGCTTCCATCTATCACCCTCTCAGCCTCTCGAATAATTCTCAGTTCATCCAATTCCAGCTCCAGTTCCCTAATGCAGTCTGTGAGGAGCTGGAGCTGGCTGCACTTCCTGCAGATGAAGTCAGCAGGAGCATCGGTGGTCACCCCTACCTCAAACATCCTGCAGGAGGAACATTCCACTGCCTGCGCTGCCGTAACTCTACACTTCGTCTCCAAAACAAGAACACCAAATAGCTTACCTTTTTTTTAGGTTAGAGGAGGAGGGAGGGTGGGAGACACGACACGTGTAATGTCTCGGGTTCTTTCTCCACTCAAATAACAATCAGTTACCTTCCCGACCAGCTTTGCGCTCCGACTTCACTTCCGCCCAGCTCCCGCCGCTCTCTGCTGCAAAAAGACTATTGGTGTCAAGGTAAGTTCTTAAATAACAAATCACTTGCCTTCCCGACCGGCTTTGCGCTCCGACTTCACTTCCGCCCAGCCTCCGCTGCTCTCTGCTGCAAAAAAAACTGTTAAACTGAGAATGTTAATTATTTGGTGCTGTTGGTCAGAATAAGATCAGAATGTTAGGTGGTTGTTTTTGACCGTACAGAAGTGATGAGCTGAGGGCCTTTTTCTGTGCTGTCGATCTCTATGACTCTAATGGAGGGGAACATGGATATGACTTGGTCCACTAGCTCCAACTAACAAGTAAGGAATAGGCACATGCTATTACAATGAGCACTGGAATTTGCCTGCTGGTGGTTGTTGTTGAACCCATTTGACAAGGAGATACAAAACAACAACAAAATACTGTGGCTACTGGAAATCAACCAGAAAATGCTGGAAATACTTAGCAGGTCTGGCAGCGTCTATGTCAAAAGAAAGAATTAATATTTCAAGTCTGTGAACTTCAGAGGGAAGATAGAAATGCTTTATGCAAGCGAAAAGGAATGGGGCAGAAAAATAAAGGGAAGTTTTGCAATGGAGTAGATGGCAGGAAAAATGACATGACAAAGGGCTTCAAGGATGATGTAATGGGTTGCAGTAAAGAAGTATACGTTTTGACGAGAGCTGGTGTGAATGGTAAACTAATGGCTAGCTGTGATAAAATGCAAAAGTATGAAAACTGGCATATGCAAAAAAGAAAGTATAATAAAGTAGGGGCTTTAATGTTGAAATCAATGTTCAGTACAGAAAGTTGCTGACTGCCTACTTAAAATATATGGTGCTGTTCTTTTAGGTTGCATTGAGCTTCATTTGACTGCTGAAGGGACATTTATTGGCTTGCTGGGGCCTGCCCTAACTATCCATTCCTGATGAAGGGCTTTTGCCCAAAACGCGATTCTCCTGCTCCTCGGATGCTGCCTGACCAGCTGTGCTTTTCCAGCACTACACTCTCGACTCCGATCTCCAGCATCTGCAGTCCTCACTTTCACCTAAATATCTACTGTTTTTCCAACCAAATTTACTTGTGGTTTAAGCTGGCAGAATAATGGAGAACAGTCAAGGTCTCTGTACTTTATTGTGAGTTCCATATTTCTGACTGCAATTCTTTTCTGCTTACCCACCAGTGAAATGCTCTCTTCACCCACTCTATGGAACTTATTTGATTTCAGTAATAATAAAAATCAGAAGAGATGGACAATTGCCAATAAATCTAATATCTCACACTAATAAGGTCCAAAATTAGATCCAGTATGTTCTGTTACAAGCCATGAACAACACAAAACTTAACTTTTGCACTTGTCAACCACATGGTAAATGCCTCACATTAATTGCTTTTATTTTACATTTTAATCATTTCTGACATACTTCCACCTTGGGAAATTTAATTTCCATGCGACCATTTTCCATCTGGATCACTAGTTCAGTTCGCGAGGTTAGTGATCTTTGGCTATGCTGATCGTTTTACTCACACGCTTCTACCAGATGACATAAATTTCCCTTGGGTGGCATCTTCCAAAAAAAATGCATCCATATTTCCTATGCATTTTCCAAGAATCTGATCTAAGCCTTAAATAGAAATGTTAACTATGCAGTAGCTTCAAAACTATTCGTCTTAATTTCATTTCTTTCTTCCAGAATTCCTTCCATAATCCATTCAATACAATACATATAAAAATTGACTAATTTTATTTGACAAAATCAACAATTTCAATATTGATTAGATTTGATTTGATTAGATTTGATTTGATTAGATTTGATTTGATTAGATTACAGTGTGGAAACAGGCCCTTCGGCCCAACAAGTCCACACCGACCCGCCGAAGCGAAACCCACCCATACCCCTTACCTAACACTACGGGCAATTTAGTATGGCCAATTCACCTGACCCTGCACATCTATTGACTGTTTTTCATCTTTTAAAATTTATGTATGTGGTATCCCATATACTGAAGAGGTCCATGCCCATATGTAGTTGGGTTGACGTGTCATAAATTAGCTTTGCCCCTGGCAATGACCATCTCCAGCAAGAGAGAATCTAACCATTGCTCCTCATCATTCAATCATATTGTCATCACTATTAACATCCTAGTGATGATTTGGAGATGCTGGTGTTGGACTGGGGTGTACAAAGTTAAAAATCAGACAACACCAGGTTATAGTCCAACAGGTTTAATTGGAAGCACGAGCTTTCAGAAGTAAAGGCCACCAGACTCAAGTCACTCTCCAGGCAACACCCCACTGTGCTTTGGAACTATATCAACATTCATTCACTGTTGATGGATTAGTGTCGTGGAATTATGTTCCTCATACCACTGTACCTAAACCTCAAAGAGGTTTGTGAAGGCAGCATATTACCACTTTCTCCATGCTGTCCCAGCCTGTCAGAACTATATTCCATGAATGAATAAACAAACTCAGTCTTGTGCCACTAAATATACAATGGCAGTTGTGATACATTTTGTATTATCCTATTTTCCTATGTGCTACTCGCACAACTAATATGATGACCATTTTCTTGAAACAAAATACCATTGACATTTGAACTTTGATAGACTTTTGCTGGGACAAAATCTTTATTTTTTTTCCTGCAATGGTTTTATATGTTTCCTGAGAATAGTTGATAGTTTCTATCATTATGCATTGCTTGATGTCAGCTTCAAATCTCATGTCTTAAGGCATCTCACTGTCCTATACTTCTCTACTGTGATCATCTATGTTTCAACTTTCAAATCTTTTCAGATCCTTTCATTCATCTTTGTTGCTGCTGCCTCTTTTCCTTGTTCCAAATGTTTCAGGCAAGATGCATCCCTCAGAGAGGGGTAGATTAAAGCCAGAGCTTCAGTAGTTCATTGAATCATTCAAAAGGGCTAGAAACTATTTGGCCCATCATGTCTGAGCAATGCAATTAGTCCCACTCCTTTGCTCTTTATATATAAGCCTGCATTTTTATTTTCTCTTTCAAGTAGATGTCTGTGCTATTTTCCACCACTGGAGTATGTCTGGTTAACATGGTTCACTGTCAATAATCCTTTGTCTGTGTTCTGTCTAGACATTGTCTAGGCATCAGTGGTAGAGTATATACAAGTGAATCTAAACAAAAGAGGCACTTGTCTTCGTTTAACAAGGTGGCTTGTTGCATAATAGCATTGCATTATTAGTCAGGCAAAATTACAGAAGACTGTCTGGAGCTGCACTGGATACATCTGCAAAATAACAGACAGGAGACTGGAAGAAAACAGCAAACCAGGCAGTATCAGGAGGTGTAGAAGTCGATGTTTCGGGTGTAGCCCTTCTTCAGGACTTGGGGTGGGTGTGGGGGGAGCTGCAGATAATGGAGGAGGCGGGCAGGGTGGTGAAGTGGAGGAAGGTGAAGACATGTAGAGGGTACAACCTGATTGGTCAATAGGAGGAGTGAATCCAGTTGGTGGCAGGGAGCAGTGGAAGGGAAGTGAGAGGGGCTGGGAAGGGAGTTAGGGGATGGGAAGAATGTTATTTGAAATTGGAGAACTCAATGTTGAGTCCTCTTTGGTCCATCCAGTATGCAAGCAGAGCTCAACTATCTCCACAAAGAAGATGTGGTATCATAAGAATGAGTTGAGCTCAAAGTAACAGGAACATTATTACCTTAAGATTCATTATTTTGTACAACAATATCCAATTCCCTTTTGTATATCAATGTTGAGTTGGTTTCCACCTCCCTTTTCAGGCATAACAATTATCTGTGTTAAAGAAAAAAGATCTCTGAATCTCCCCTCCAGTTTCTTCTAACATTTGCTTCCTCACCATGATGATGGTCTTCCATGTGGAAATAATTTCTTCAAATGCACTTCATCAAGTCTTAGTTGGACATTTGCAGCATTTTGTGTTTCCTTTGAATCTTGTCAGTGACTTCTCTTTTTCCATTGTCGTTTCAATTGTTTCCTGATGCCTGGTTAGGAACTTAAGGTCAATTGGAACTTATAGTTTATTGTCCAGGTGAAAATATAGAGAAAATGCCAGGTGAAGTGAAAGGTTATGTATAAAGTAAAGAGTGTGAATTTGAGAAAGAAGTAAATTCACACTATGATGCAAATATTTTCCACGTGGAGACAAAAGATGAGGAGTCACAGACTGGTTAGCTTAACTTCTGTAGTGGGAAAAATGCTTCAGTCTGTTATCAAGGAAGAAATAGCAAAGCATCTAATTTGAAATTCTCCCATTGGGCAGACACAACTTGGGTTCATGAAGGGCAGGTCATGCTTAACTAATCTACTGGAATCCTATGAAGACATTACAAGCACGGTGGACAACCGGGACCCAGTAGATTTCCAAAATGCATTCAACAAAGTGCCACAAGAAAGACTGCTGCATAAGATAAAGAGGCATGGTGTTATGTATTAGCATAGATAGAGGGTTGGTTAACTAACAGGAAGCAAACAGTGGGGATAAATGAGTGTTTTCTGGTTGGCAATCAGTGACTAGTAGTGTGCCGAAGGGATCAGTGTTGGGACCACAATTATTCATAGAGTCATAGAGATGTACAGGATGGAAACAGACCCTTCAGTCCAACCCGTCCATGCCGACCAGATATCCCAATCCAATCTAGTCCCACCTGCCAGCACCCGGCCCATATCCCTCCAAAACCTTCCTATTCACATACCCATCCAAATGCCTTTTAAGTGTTGCAATTGTACCTGCCTCCACCACTTCCTCTGGCAGCTCATTCCATACAGATACCACCCTCTGTGTGAAAAAGTTGCCCCTTAGCTCTCTTTTATATTTTTCCCCCTCTCACCCTAAACCTATGCTCTCTCGTTCTGGACTCCCCGACCCCAGGGAAAAAACTTTGTCTATTTATCCTATCCATGCCCCTCATAATTTTGTAAACCTCTATAAGGTCACCCCTCAGCCTCCGCACTCCAGGGAAAATAGCCCCAGTGTTTCCTTATAGCTCAAATCCTGCAACACTGGCAACATCCATGTAAATCTTTTCTGAATCCTTTCAAGTTTCACAACATCTTTCTGATAGGAAGGAGACCAGAATTTCCCTCAATATTCCAACAGTGGCCTAACCAATGTCCTGTACAGCCGTAGCATGACTTCCCAACTCCTGTACTCAATACTCTGACCAATAAAGGAAAGCATACCAAATGCCTTCTTCACTATCCTACCTTCCTGTGACTCCACTTTCAAGGAGCTATGAACCTGCACTCCAATTTACATAGATGGTTTGGAGTTGGGGATTACATCCCAAAGTTTGTCGATGAGTGGTAGAGCAAAGTGTGCAGCAGTTTGTGAAACTTTGCAAAAGGACATAGATAGTTTAAGTGAGTAGGTAAATTTCTGGCAGACGGAGTACATCGTTAATAAATGTGGAAGTCATCCATTTTGGTCAGAATAACAGTAAAAAGGACGTTTGCTTGAATGGTAAAATAGTGCAGAGGGACCTGGGTGTCCTTGTGCATGAATCACAAAAGGTCAGTCTGCAGTTGCAAAGGTAATTAAGAAGGCAAATGGAATTTTGTCCTTCATTGCTAAAGGGATTGAGTTTAAAAGCAGGGAGGTTATATTACTGCTGGTGCTGGTGAGGCCACAGCTGGAGTACCGCATCCATTTTTGGTCTCCTTACTTAAGAAAGGATATACTGTCACTGGAGAGGGTGCAGAGGAGTTCAGTAAATTGATTCCAGACTTAAGGGTGTTGGCTTATGAGGAGAGACTGAGTAGGACTGGGATTATATTAATTGGATTTTGGAAGAGTGAGGGGGAATCCAATAGAAACATGTAAAATTATGAAGGGAATAGATAGGGTAGAGTTAGAGAGGATGCTTCCATGGCAGGTGAAACTATGACAAGAGGGCAGAGCTGAAGAATGTGGTGCTGGAAAAACACAGCAGGCCAGGCAGCGTCTGAGGAGCAGGAGAATCGACATTTCGGGCATAAGCCCTTCTTCAGGAATGAGGCTGGTGTGCCAGACGGGCTGAGATAAAAGGTAGGGGAGAGGGAATTTGGGGGAGGGGCGCTGGGAATACCATAGGTGGAAGGAGGTGAGGGTGAGGGTGATAGGCCGGAGAGGGGGTGGGGGCGGAGAGGTCGGGAAGAAGATTGCAGGTCAAGAGGGCTGTGCTGAATCCGGGGGTTGGGACTGAGATAAGGTGGGGGGTGGGGAATT
The DNA here is from genome assembly GCF_037043375.1 of Chiloscyllium plagiosum. Lineage (NCBI taxonomy): Eukaryota > Metazoa > Chordata > Chondrichthyes > Orectolobiformes > Hemiscylliidae > Chiloscyllium > Chiloscyllium plagiosum. The sequence goes on along the minus strand of NW_028270154.1, from coordinate 7,746,002 downwards.
GTGGAAGCTGGAGAAATCTACATTCATCCCGTGTGGTTGAAGGGTTCCTAGGCGGAAGATGAGGCGCTCTTCCTCCAGGCGTCATGTGGTCAGGGTCTGGCGATGGAGGAGGCCAAGGACCTGCATGTCCTTGGCGGAGTGGGAGGGGGAGATAAAGTGTTCAGCCACGGGACGGTTGGGTTGGTTGGTGCGGGTGTCCCAGAGGTGTTCCCTGAAACGTTCTGCAAATAGGCGGCCTGTCTCCCCAATGTAGAGGAGACCACATCGGGTGCAACGGATACAGTAAATGATGTGTGAGGAGGTGCAGGTGAATTTGCGACAGAATGGATCCTTCGATATCCATCACAAATTCACCTGCACCTCCACACACATCATTTACTGTATCAGTTGCACCCGATGTGGTCTCCTCTACATTGGGGAGACAGGCCGCCTATTTGCAGAACGTTTCAGGGAACACCTCTGGGACACCCGCACCAACCAACCCAACCGTCCCGTGGTTGAACACTTTAACTCCCTCTTCCACTCCGCCAAGGACATGCAGGTCCTTGGCCTCCTCCAACGCCAGACCCTGATCACACGACGCCTGGAGGAAGAGCGCCTCACCTTCCGTCTAGGAACCCTCCAACCACACGGGATGAATGTAGATTTCTCCAGCTTCCTCATTTCCCGTCCCCCCACCTTATCTCAGTCCCAACCCCTGGATTCAGCACCACCCTCTTGTCCTGCAATCTTCTTCCCGACCTCTCCGTCCCCCCCTCCTCTCCGGCCTATCACCCTCAACCTCACCTCCTTCCACCTAACATATTCCCAACGCCCCTCCCCCAAATTCCCTTCCCCCTACCTTTTATCTCAGCCAACCTGGCACACCAGCCTCATTCCTGAAGAAGGGCTTATGCCCGAAACGCCGATTCTCCTGCTCCTCAGATGGTGCCTGGCCTGCTGTGTTTTTCCAGCACCACATTTTTCAACTCTGGTCTCCAGCATCTGAAGTCCTCACTTTCTCCTAGTTCATCCTCCAAGAGGGCAGAGCCTCAAATTTAGAAGGAGCAGATTTAGGACTGAAATGGGAAGGAACTTCTTCATCCAGACAGTTGGGAATCTGTGGAATTCCCTGCCCAGTGAAGGATTTGAGACTTCTCATTAAATAGTTTTAAAGCTATTTTAGATTATTTTACAAACAGTAAAGGAATTAAGGGTCACGGTGAGAGGGTGGGTATGTGGAGCTGAGGCCACAAAAAGAACAACCATAATCTTATTGAATGGTGGAACAGGCTGCAATGGCCAGATGGCCTACTCCTGCTCCTAGTTTTATTCCTGATGAAGGGCTTTTGCCCGAAATGTTGATTTCGCTGCTCCTTGTATGCTGCCTGAACTGCTGTGCTCTTCCAGCACCACTAATCCAGAATCTGGTTTCCAGCATCTGCAGTCATTGTTTTTACCTTGTCATTGGAGATGACTGGTGGTAGTTTAACTTGAGGTTACCATGCGTCAGTTGAGTGGTGAGTTGTGAAGAAGAATCCTTCATGGTAAACTCAGCCAACATGGGAAACTGAAACCTTGCTGGTAGCATCACTGTGCATCACAAACCAGCAAGGAGAAAGTGAGGTCTGCAGATGCTGGAGATCAAAGTTGAAACTTTATTGCTGGAACAGCACAGCAGGTCAGGCAGCATCCAGGGAACAGGAGATTCGACGTTTCGGGCACAGGCCGAAGAAGGGCCTGTGCCCGAAACGTCGAATCTCCTGTTCCCTGGATGCTGCCTGACCTGCTGTGCTGTTCCAGCAATAAAATCACAAACCAGCAACCCAATACAACCAACCTACTTCTGAATGAAGCATGCCATTGACAGGAAATTTCCAATAAACTTTGATAATTTGAAAAAGCATTTGGTTCAGAGAATATGGAATTTAAAACAAAAATAGAAGTTGCTGGAAAAGCTCAGCAGGTGTGCAGCATCTGTGAAGAGAAATCAAAGTTAACGTTTTGGGTCTGGTAACCCTTCCTCAGAACTAATGGTAGCTAAGGAAAGAGAGGGAAGAACAGTTGGACAGACAAAGGAATTGACAACAATCTGGCTGGGAGGGTGATTTGCTGTTAATGGAGACTGTTAATGGTTAACAATAGGTAATGTGTAATAGCAGATTGTGTGATAACAAGGCTTGGTGTGTGTGATAGGGGCTAGGACATGGGGGATTTCACGCCATAAAATTAGCTAGGGCTAATATGGACGCAGTATGGAATTTATCTAGATTTATTGTTAAGAATAAAAATTAATATTTTAAAGCTAAATATGAATTGTGAATTTTTTTGTGACGTGGATGGCATCAACATACTGGACATTTCACTCATACCACTTCTTGAATTAACAAGGCATTGATCTCATAAATTTGGATGTTATGTTAAAATGAGTCTAAAATGTAAAATGCCTGAGTATAAAGCCAGAGTTTACCCGAATATCGGTGTAACTGCTTCCTGGTAGTTCTGCTATTCTGGAAAACAGAGGTAATTGTCATGACAACAGATCCCAGAAATGATTGCCTTGGTGACCTCATTCAAACTGCAGAAGATTAGCACAATTCAACAGCTTAATCCATTGACAAGAGAGTGTCAACCAGGGCAATTAGTGAAACAAAGAACAATCACCAGGTGTAAAATCGTTGGTATGTAACATCATTTCCAAATTCTCACTGATGAAAATCCGTGTGGTGGGGGCCCTCTTATGTCGCAGTGGTTATGTCACTACCCCTGAACCAAAAGACACAGGTTTAAGTTCCATCTGCTCCAGAGGTGTGTGATAACAAGGTTGATTAGAAAAATAGGTGAAATAAAAAATCCATAAATAAATAATCCATATGCCATTTTAGATTTGGAAATGATTTGGAGATGCCAGTGTTGGATTGGGTGTACAAAGTTAAAAATCACCCAACAACAGGTTATAGATTTGGAAAAGAGAGGAAGTGAAAATATGCCAATCTGCAAGCATTTAAAACAGGATGAGAAAAGCCCATGTTTGGATAGGATTAATGCTGAAACTGCATGAAATGCCTTTGTTTAAGCTGCAATCTCATCAGTGCTAGAGAAATGCGTTGCTATGTAATTGAGTTTCTGTTTAAGAAAGACTGATTTTACATTTAATTCAATGAGTATTCATGCCATCAGAAACTAGACTAGTAAATCTAAATTTTCAAAAAATCTGCGTTTTTATTAGTTTACTTCCATTGTTCCATTAGTTTACTTCCACTTGATGCAGATTCATGTTGGGGCATTATTCCACAGATACTGAACCCAATTCATTTCTGCATGGCTAGGATCTCAAGGATCTTTAGGTGAAAGTGAGGACTGCAGATGCTGGAGATTAGAATCGAGATTAGAGTGGTACTGGAAATGCACAGCAGGTCAGGCAGCATCCGAGGAACAGGTAATTGACATTTCGGCAGGAGCCCTTCATCAGGAATGAGGCTGGAAGCCTCGGGGGTGGAGAGATAAATGGGAGGGAGTGGGGCTTGGGACAAGGTAGCTGGGAGTGCAATAGGTAGATGGAGGAAGGGGTAAAGGTGATAGGTCAGAGAGTAGGGTGGAGCGGATAGATGGGAAGGAAGATTGACAGGTGGGACAGGTTATGAGAATGGCGCTGAGTTGGAAGTTTGGAACTGGGGTAAGGTGGGTGGGGGGCGTTGAAATGGGGAAACTGGTGAGGCCCACATTGATGCCCTGGGGTTGAAGGGTTCCAAGGCAGAAGATGAGGTGTTCTTCCTCCAGGCGTCGAGTGGTGACGGAGTGGTGTTGGAGGAGGCCCAGGACCTGCATGCCCTCGTCAGAGTGGGATGGGGAGATGAAATGTTCGGCCAGTGGGCAGTGAGGTTGGTTAGTGCGGGTGTCACGGATATGTTCCCTGAAGCGGTCTGTGAGAAGGCGTCCTGTCTCTCCAGTGTAGAGGAGACTGCATCGGGAGCAACGGATGAAATAACTGACATTTGTGGAAGTGCAGGTGAAACTTTGATGGATTTGGAAGGCGTGGACCTGCACCAGAGAAAAATCAGGTTGATTGTATTTTCACATGCACGCAAATGAGTACAGTGAAAGGTTTACAGTCGCCGCACTTTAATGCAAGCTTAGGTACAAAGGTACCTTGGTAGAGATATGCAAGATCAAATTCTTAGAAAATAAAAAAAAATTAGAAAAGTAAAGAAATAAATAGTCCAGCATTACAGGAATAAATTAGAGAAAAACAAAAATGTGAAAATTTCCAAATATCTTTCTGACTCTGGTTTACATACATAATAGGGAACTGATTCTTCCCTGTTTTTCGCTCCCACCAAAAATGATCACCCATGAGCAGTCAAGATTCTTAACCCAACACTGGTCAGGTTCCCACTGTGAGGACCCATCAAACCATTAAACATCAAGAAAACTTTCATAAGAGATTAACAGTACTCACTGTTCATTACATTGGTAAGAGCAAATGCAAACTGGAAGACTTTTTATAGATCTTGTTCACCCTCAAGCGTGACATTAAGTTTTTTGGTCACTTGTCATTTCAGTTCTCCACTGATTCTACTTGTCTTTTATATCTGTGGTGTGCAATAGTATGCCAATGAATTTTAATGCAGTTTCAAGGAACAACACCTCATCTTGTGGGCACAGTGGTTAGCACTGCTGCCTCACAGCGCCTGAGACCCGGGTTCAATTCCCGCTTCAGGCAACTGACATGCTAAATTGCCCATAGTGTTAGGTAAGGGGTAAATGTAGGGGCATGGGTAGGTTGCGCTTCGGCGGGTCGGTGTGGACTTGTTGGGCCGAAGGGCCTGTTTCCACGCTGTAATGTAATCTAACCTAATCTAATAATTTTTCGACTGGCCGTACTATACTTAGTTCTGAATATAGTTTCAAACTTTGTTGTTAATCTTCTGTTCTATTTTTGTGTCAGTTCAAACTTAACTTAGTTCTTTCTTTATGCCTTCATATTATGTTTAGATGTTATTATGCAGTCATTCACATTTTATCTGGATTCATTTTTTTTTGTTCTATTACTATACCCATTAGCATTCTCTTTGATTTAGGTGTTATGTTATTTAACTTCTATTCTTTCTGTCATCGAGCTTACTTTGCTTGACATTCGGTTCTTTTACCCTGATGTACTTATGTAAGGCATGATTTGTCTGGTTAGCATGCAAAACAATATTTTTCATTGTATCACAATGCATGTGACAATAATAAATCAAATCAACTCCACTTAGTTCTTCTTGCCCCCTCTCATTTCCAGTGGCTTAAAACTTACATTTGTATTTTTCTTCAGTTCTTGACCTCAAATTTTGGTTCTTGATTCTCACTCCATATTTGCTGCTTGCATTGTTATGCAATTCCACTATTTTCTATTATTATTTCAGCATTGTCAATATCTTGGTTTTGTACTGAGAAAACTTTATCCTGTTCTAAAAGAAACAGTTTTGTTCTATTCTTCCATTCCACAAACAAAATATGTGCATTCTATTCCTTTTAGTCTGAACTGCGAATGGACTTGTGCTTATTTTGCATCATTTGGAAAATGCCTTGTCATTATTTTAATGTAATAAATGGAAACTGTACGATTGAAATGTTTCTTTTTGCTCTGATGCTTTCCATAATCATAAAATAAAATAATGTTTTCACACCATTAAGCAAATTATGTTTAATATTTTGTCAAGTATCAGGGAAAAATGAATGAATAATGACCCAAAAGGATAAAAAATAATGGGGAAGAAAGGAAGAGCTTGTATTTGGCTATAATTTTTCACAACACATGAATACCCAAAATGTTTTATAGTCAATTAAACAAGTCTGAAATATTGTCACTTTTGCAATGTAGGATTTGCAGCAGCCAGTTTGCTCAATACAAGCTCCCTCAAACAACAAATAATGAGAAAATAATCTATGATCAATGATGTGCATAAGTATCAGTCAAGACATCAAGTAAATCTTCCCTGCTCTTGAACTTATGATACAGATTATTTTACGTTCACCTAGGAGATCAGACAAGGCATTGGTTTTGCAACTCATGGGAAAGATAGCACATTTGATGGTACAGCACTCCCTCAGTATTGCTCATAAATGTCAGCCAAGGTTATTTGCTTTGAGTTCTGTTGGAGCAGCTTGGTATAGCTGGCATATCAAATACTGCAGATTAGTCCAAAAAATGAGCAGTATTATTAAACCAAGTCCACAGTCAGAGAAATGGTTACTTGTGATGCTGCTCAGGGCTGTTTTAGAGCTGTGCCAAGAATGGAAACTTAATGGATGATAAACAAGCAACTTGCAGGAAATATGAACAAAGATTTAATTGATATCAATGAATGGCAGAGCAGACTTGATGGGCTGAGTAACCTACTTCTTCTCCTATGTTTTATGGTCTTGTTAGGAGGCATAAATATTCTAAAGAACTTTGAAAAATGTTATGGAATTTGGATGCGACATGACAACTTACAAGGGCAGAATGCAAATATCTTTGAGGAAATTAAGCTTCTACATAGAGGAGATGAGAGCGAAACAACAAAAGATGTGGATTCGTGTGACTCGGGTGACCGGCTAAAAAGATATTTGGCTTCTTGTAAAAGAAGAGTGGAGAAGCAGCAGAATTGTGCTTATCTAAATGAACCTTAATTATTTTTTCATTTGTTTGGGTGATGTGGGCATTGCTGACTTGGCTAGCCCCAGAGAGAAGTGAAGAGTCAGCCATATTTCAGTGGGTCTGGAGTCACATGTAGGCCAATCTAAGGGAGGACGGCAGATTTCTTCCCTCGAGGATGTTAGCCACATGTTTTTTCTTATGACAGTTGAAAGTGGTTACATTTTGAGGTTAACGTTTTATACTAGACTTTGATTGAAAGACTGAATTTAATTCAATTCAACTTTCATTCTGCTGCCATGGTAGTATTCAAAACTATGTCCCCAGAAAATTAATGTGGGGTGCTGGATTACTGGTCCAGTTACACTACCACAAATCCTTGAACTCAAGCATTTTGTTTATGCTGAGGGTGGATGGAGAAGGGGAGATGGTTTGAGATAGTTAGCAGTGGATAACATAATCTGGGAGTCATTTTTGCTCGCAGAGTCATACAGCATGGAAGTAGACCCTTCGATCCAACTAGAACATGTCAAACATGTTCGCAAATTAAACTAGGCACACTTGCCTACTTTGGCCTATATCCCTCTAAACCTGTCTTATTCATGTACTTATCCTAATGTATTTTAAATGGTGGAAATATACTTGCATCTACAACTTTCTCGAGCAATTTATTTCACACACAAACCACATGTTGTAAAAGAATTGTCACTCATGTCCATTTTAAACTTTCTCCTCTCACCTTAAAAAATACCCCTAAATTTGAACTCTCCCATCCTAGAGAAAAGACCCTTGCTATTCACTTTATCTGTGCCCCTCATGATTTTACAAACATCTATAAGGTCACCCCTCAATATCCTATGCTCCAGTGAAAAAAGTCCCAACCCATCCAACCTATTGTTATAACTCAACCCTCTTCTCAGCAACATCCTGCTAAACCTTTTCTGAATGCACTCCAGTTGAATAATATCCTTCTTATAGCAGGGTAACCAGAACTGTACACAATACTCCAGAAGAGACTCGCCAATGTCCTGTATAGCCTCAGCATGCCATCCCAACTCCTATCCTCAAAAATATGAGCAATGAGGTCAAGTGTTCTAAATATCTTCTTAACCACCCTGTCTACCTGTGATGCAAATTCCAAAGAATTATGTATCTGAACCCCGAGGTCTGTCTGTTCTACAATGCTACACAGGCCCCTTCCATTCACATAAGCCCTGCCTTTGTTTTACCAAAGTGCAATATCTCACATTTATCCAGATTAACCATAATCTATCACTCTTCAGCCCATTGACCCAATTAATCAAGATCTCCTTGTAATCTTAGATCTTCTTCACTGTCCGTTATACCACAAATTTCAGTGTCATCCACAAACTTAATAACCATGTGTTATATATTTTCATCCAATTCATTTATATAAATGACAAACAAAAGTGCATCCAGTACTGATCCCTGTGGAACACCATTGGTCAAAGGTTTCCAGTCCGGAAAACAACCTTCCACCACTACCCTCTGTCTCTTACTATCAAGCCAATTTTGTATCCAAGTGGGAAACTCATTCTGGATCCCAAGTGATCTAACTTTACTAATTACTAACCTTGTCAAAGGCTTTATTAAAGTCCATATAAACAACATCTAGCAATCTGCCCCTATCAGTCTTTTTAGTTACTTCCTCAAAAATTCAGTCAAGTTTGTGAGACATGATTTCCCTAACACAAAGCCATGCTAACTAACAGTAATCAGTCCTTGCCTGTCCATCTGCATGTAAATCCTATCTTAATGTACAGCAGAGATACAGACCCTTCAGTCCAACTTGTCCATACTGACCAGATAGCCTAAATTAAACTAGTCCCATTTGCCAGCATTTGGCCGATATGCCTCTAAACCCTTCCTATTCATATACCTATCTGGGTGCCTTTTAACTATTGCAACTCTAACAACCTCAACCACTTCCTCTGGAAGTTCATTCCATAGATGCACCATCTCTGTGTCCCCTAGGTCCCTTTTAAATCTTTCCACTCTCACCTTAAACCAATGACCTCTAGTTTTGGACTCCCCCACCCTGGGGAAAAGCCTTTGACTATCCATGGCACTAATGAGTTTATAACCCTCTATAAAGTCACCCCTCAGCCTTTGACACTCCACAGAAGATAGCCCACCCTATTCAGGCGCTCCCTTTGGTTCAAACCCTCTTACCCTGGCAGCATCCTTGCAAATCTTTTCTGAACCCTTCTACGTTTCACAACATCTTTCGGATAGCTGGGAAACCAAAATTGAATGCAGTATGCAAAAAGTGGCCTGACCAATATCTTGTATGTCTGCATGTATTCTACATGACTTCCCAACTCCTATACTTGGTGTACTGACCAATGAGTGCAAGTATACTAAACACCTTCTGCACTAACCTGTCCACCTGCAACTCGACTTTCGAGGTACTATGAACCTGGACCCCAATGTTTCTTTGTTCAGCCATTCACCCCAGGAATTTTGCATTAAGTGTATAAGTCCTGCCCTGATTTGCCCTGCCAAACTGTGCTTAATGTACTTGTGGAATCTCTTTGCATTATCTTTTATCTTACATGCTAAGACTGTCTCATATTCCCTCTTTATCCTCCTGATTTTCCTCTTAATTCTGTCATAGAGTTATAGAGATGTACAGCATGGAAACAGACCCTTCGGTCCAACTTGTCCATGCCGACCAGATATCCCAACCCAATCTAGTTCCACCTGCCAGCACCTGGCCCATATCCTTCCTATTCATCTACCCATCCAGATGCCTTTTAAATGTTGCAATTTGTACCAGTCTCCACCACTTCCTCTGACAGCTCATTCCATACACGTACCACCCTCTGAGTGAAAAAGTTGCCCCTTAGGAATCTTTTATATCTTTCCCCTCTCATCCAAAAGCTATGCACTCTACTTCTGGACTGCCCCACGTCAGGGAAAAGACTTTGTCTATTTATCCTATCCATGCCCCTCATGATTTTATAAACCTCTATAAGGTCACCGCTCAGCCTCCGATGCTCCAGGGAAAACAGCCCAAGCCTTTTCAACCTCTCCCTATAGCTCAAATCCTCCAACCCTGGCAACGTCCTTGTAAATCTTTTCTGAACCCTTTCAAGTTTCACAACATCTTTCCAATAGAAAGGAGACTGGAATTGCATGCAATATTCCAACAGTGGCCTAACCAATGTCTTGTACAGCCACAACATGACCTCCCAATTCCTGTACTCAATACTCTGACCAACAAAGGAAAGCATACCAAATGCCTTCTTCACTATCCTGTGTACTCTTCAAGAGATTCTTTTGATCCCAGTTGCCTATATCTAATATATGATCCTTCCTTATTCCTGACTAGAACCTCAATATCTTTATTCACCCATTGTTCTCTACTCTTATCATCCTTACCCTTTACACTAACAGGAACGTAATTCTTCTGAACTCTTGTTGCCACACTTTTGAAAGCCTGACATTTGTCAGTCAATCCTTTACCTGTAAAAAATCTACTCTTACCAACTTTTGAACATTCTTGTCACATACCATTAAAACTTTCCTTACTCCATTTGAGAACTTTAACTTTTATGGAAGGTTTATCCTTTTACATAACTATTTTAAAACTAAGAGAATTATGATCACGAATCCAAAGTGTTCCCCTACTAACACTTCAGACACGTGTCCTGCCTTACTTATCAAGAGAAGATCAAGTTTTGCTCCTTTTCTGGTTATTATGTTCATATATTGATAAAGGAAACTTTCTTGAACATGTTTAACACATTCCTCACCATCCAAAATTTTAACATGTGGCAGTATCAGTCAATGTTTGGAAAATTAAAATCCCCTACCATTACAACCATATTATTCTTCCACATATCTGAGTTCTCTCTACATACTTGCTCTTCAATTTCCCTCTGACTAATGGGTGTGTATAGTACAATCCCATCGAGGTGATCATCACTTTCTTATTCCTAATTTCTTCCTATATAGTTTCACTGGACAATCCCTCAGAAATATCCTTTCTATGTACATTAGTAATGTTTTCTTTAATCAAAAATGCTACTCACCCCCTTCTTTTGCTTCCCTTTCTATTCTTCATCTACCATTTAAAACCCAGAACATTGAGCTGCCAGTCCTGTTCTTCCCTTAGTCAAGTTTCTGTAGGTGCAGTGACTGCTTTGTTTGGCAGAGAAGACTGAGGGCTAATGGTATTTTGTCAAATCAGATCTGATGGTGAATAGTGAATCAGAGTTGGATCTAATCCACTCAGGCTTATGCCTCTTTGGCATGAGAGAACAAGGTTTGAAGATAGCAAGATAAGGAAGAGTAAAACTTCATAGATTCCCTGCAGTGTGGAAGCAGGCCCTCCTGCCCAAGAGGTCCACACCAACCCTCCAAAGAGTAACCCACCCAGACCCATACCCCTACCCTATTATCCTATATTTAACACTTACTAAGTCACCTAACCTACCACCCATCCCTGAACATGATGGGTGACTTAGCATGGCCAATTCACATAATTTGCACATCTTTAGATTGTTGGAGGAAGTACCCATAGGAAACCCATGCAGACACAAGGGAAATGTGCAAACTCCACAAAGACAGTGTTCCCCGAGGCTGGAATTGAACCCAGGTCACTGGCGTTGTTAGACAGCAGTGCTAGCCACTGAGCCACCATGCCACCTTCTTCCTGGCAGCTAGGCCAACAAGTGAAGAGATAAGGGTCAATCAGGGTTTCTGCTGTTGTTTGCCCTCCATTAATCCTTTTAGAAAAAAGTCACATTTGTGCCCTATTTGTATGAAGAGAAGATAAGGCCTGCTGTAATTATTCCTCTCCTCATACATTGTGCAAATCATTTGTTTACTGTTGTGGCTTACAGTTTAAATAGGGGAATGTTACCAGTACAAAATGGTATATGACCACTACTTACAGAATGGCAACATGAACTGAAGCATTAATCAGGACTGGGTACAGAGGAGAGAAGTAAACTGAAAAACAAAATATTAATATTTTGATGAATTATAAATATATAATGCTTTGCCAGCATTAAAAAGTCATAACAATTTGTGTTGCACAGCCTACATTGAATTTACTGAATTTTACTGGATTAAACACTTCATATGATATTAAAGGGGCTACATTAGAATACTGCAAGATTTATTTCTCTATTAATCATAAAATCCTTATATTGATGTTGAGACAGTTATGCGAGCTTATACATATCACTTCACATTTGGGAGATGCACTCCAAGTATTTAAAGCACTCCCTTGGCAAAACAATTACCAGCCATATCTAGAGTCTTTAAAGTTCATGCACGAGAATTCTCTCCTTTAAAACCCCACGTCACAACTTAGCCTTCCTCCTTTAAGGTATACCTAAACTCAACCTTTTCACCAAACATTTCTAATACAATCTTTCTTGACTCTGGCCTATTATTCATTTACTCTTTCATAAGGTCTCGGCATTACTGGCTATTTATTGTCCGTCCCTGATTGCCTTTTAAAAGATGCTGTTGAGCTACCATCTTGAACATTGCATCTTCTGTGATTGTATCCAGAATGCTATTAGAGTTCCAGGTTCCGGGTTTTTGACCCAGCAATGGGGATGTGGTTTCAAGTCTGATATCTAGGTCAGTGGAGAACTTGCAGATGGTCATAGTCCCATGCAGCTGCTGTTATCCTTCTAAATAGTGGAGGTCATAAGTTGCTGACATGGATCTCGGAGGAGGTATACCATGATGCTACAGAGTACCAATGATGGAAGTAGTGAACTTTTAACCTGGTTCATCATTGCTCATCTATCAGGTTCTTTGTCCTGGATATTGATGAGCCTCCCAACCTGAGAGTGAAATTAATGAACTTGGTTCAACCTAGATCATGACCCAATGCAGTTTTGCATTGGACTGAACTGATTTTCTTCTAACAGTCTTCCAACCACTTTATCCTGGGTTTGTCTCCAATCAGTTGAAAGTTTTCTCCCTAATTCCCATTGGCTTCAGTCTTTCTCAGTTACCTTGGTCACCAAATTAAATGCTGTCTGTCTATCAAGGGTAGTCACTTTCACTGTTAGGTTGATGCTAGTATTATAGTTGGACTGTACAGCTTGGGTGTGGGTGTTTCTGAAACACAATCTTCAGTCTGACAGCCAAGATGACTTTGCTGTATCCAAACATTAAGTGTGACAAATGACATATGCATTATAGCGGTGATAAAACAGTCATCATCTATGGATGACCGGGTTGTCAGGGGCGCAGACAACAATAGATAACAATCCAACAAGTCTGAATCTTGGGCAAAAGTCCATGAGAGACAAAATACATTTTTATCCAGTAATGTGGATGTCTTGAAGTATGAAACAGAGGACTCCTTTTTCATAAAGCAGTTCAGAACTTTATGAACCATCAAGTCCAGATTTCCCAACATGGTTTGTGTTTCCTTATTGGAAATTTTATTTGACATACTTCTACACTGATAAATATTTACAAATTAGTAGTGTTTTTTCTTTATCTGAAAGACTTGCAACTGTGTGTCTTTAGGTAACCACATTCCTTTCATTTTATGTTGCAAATAGATATCCTATATCATATTCGTATTTTTAATACAGATGCTGAAAAAGTTTGTGCCCCACATCTAACAAAATCTGGACAACATCAAGGCTGAGTCTGATAAGCACAAGTAACATTCATGCCATATAAATGCCAGGCAATAATCATATTGAGTAAGAGAGAATGTAACCATTTCCCCTTGGCATTCAATGGAATTAGTATCACTGAAACCCCTGTTATCCATATGGTGAGAACTACGGTTGTCTACAAACTTAACGGGCTCAGGTTTTTTTAAAAATGGTAGCTCAAGAGTAGATGAAGGGCTTCTGCCCAAAATGTCGACCCCCCCCCCCCCCCCCCCCCCCCCAAGAGATTCCTCAGATGCTGCCTCAGTGATTGTGCTTTTCCAGCACCACACTCTTCAACTCAATGGTAGATCAAAGGTTAGGAATTCTGACTTGAGTAATCCATATCCTAACTCCATAAACCATGTCCACATCTACAGGGTGCAAGTCAGGTGTTGATAGAATACTCTCCAATTGTCTGGAAGACTGCAGCTCCATCAACATTTAAGAAACCTACATCCAGAACTTCAGCCTGAGCTACAAATCTTCTCAAAACTTGCTAACACTCAAGAAGCTTGACATCATGCAGGGAAAAGCAGACTGTTTGTTTAGTACCTCATCCATCTCAGCATTATCTCCTTCCACCACTGAGGCACAGTGGCAGCAAAGTTTCCATGCCTGTTTTTCCCTTTCTGTGGAATGGGGACATCACAAGCAAGACCAGCATTAGTTTCTATTCCTAATTGCCCTTGAACTGAGTATTCTGCTTGGCCATATAGGAGTCAACAACATTGATGTTTGTTTGAAGTCACTTGAATGCCAGACTGGACTAGGCTAGCAGATTTACTTACCTAAAGGACTGTAGTAAATAAAATGGATTTTGCTTACATTTGATAATAACTTAATTACTAAAAGTGCATTTGTAAATAATTTCATTTCTAAAAGTATATTTAAATTATTCATTTAGTAAAGGAATGCAGATTTTTCCAGCTTCCATGGTGAGGTGTAAACCAGCCTCCCGACAGCCTCAGTCTCTGGATTAAGAGTCAAGTGACTGTTAAGGACACACCATCATCTCCACAAGGTTTACAAGATGCACTGGAGCAACTCATTAATCTTCAATAGCACCTTGCAACACACAACTTATGCCAACTAGAAGGATATAAACAGCCACTTAAATCCCTACCAAGTAGCACACCATCCGAGCCTGGCATTGTCTTGTCTTTATGTCATTGTCACTGGGTCAGAATCCAGAAATGCACTTCCCAGCACCTGTATGTGTCTTTATGTCCCATGGTTCAACAAGACAACCATGGATCAGCAAGAAATGCTTGCTCAGTCAACAATGTCCATACCTCATGAATAATTTGTAAGAAAAGCAAATTCTAATGATATCGAATGCAGGGTGTTGGAGGGTATAAGAAGACTGGATGCTAATATTCAAAAGTGAAGTGGATATATACTTGCATTGGGAAGTATTTGAAAGGCTTTTGAGTTCGTGAAATGGGACAAATTAGATGGTTCTTTCAAAGAAACAGCACAGGCACAATGGGCCTACTGACTGCCTCCTTGCTCTAATAATTGATGATTTTATGGTTTTACTTTAAACAGTCTAGTGATATTTGGACAATGCATTGTTGGGAGCTCATGCTAATTATTCAGTTGATATGCACGCTGTTATCTCAGTGCACTGTGGCTCGCTTTTCATCAGCAGTCACATTTTCCAGCACTGACTTTGGTCAGAGTGCAAAAATCACAATGACAGTTTTTTTTCCAGTTTGTATATAGTACCCGAATGAAAAATATTCAAGTTTTAGGAAACAAGTTGAATTTGGATGCTTAGTAAGTTTTTATTACTTGAGCTGGAGCATTGCTTTATATTGTGTGTCTGCAGTAGAATTTGTTTGATGTGAATTTAGCTGCTGGCAAGTTATTTACGTGAACGCCTGGCGGCAGGAGAAACTCTTTTATTCTCTACGAAGTTACAGCTATCATTGAATAATAGATTTTATAAAATAATACTTGAGCCTGGACCTCATTATTTTTCTGCCTCAGAATGGCTGCTACTAAAAGCCTCATTTAGGCTTTGTTACCTTTAGATTTGTTTCTGCCAAAGCTCTGCTTGCAGCATTCTTTTTACACTACAGAATGTTGTTTTCATCCAGTACTCTGCTGCCCCCATATTAATGAACAGAAATCTCCATTTTACCCCTATGCTTCCATAGCCACAGTTCTTCATGACTTGACAGCATCTGAGTTTTAAAATCCTCAGATTGAGTTTCAAAATCCATCCCTTGCCTCTTTCCTCTATCTCTGCAACAGTATGTGCTGTGAGATCTCTGAACAGCTCAAACTCGGGTATCTTCTCCTTTTAACCATACAGTCATAGCGTCATAGAAACATACAGCATGGAAACCGACCCTTTGGACCAACTTGCCCATGCCGACCACATAACGTATGTAAATCTAGTCGCATTTGGCCGATCTCCCTTTCAACCCTTCCTATTCATATACCCATCCAGATGCCTTTTAAATGTTGTAATCATACCAACCTCCACCACTTCCTCTGGCAACTCATTCCATACATGCAACACCCTTTGTGTCAGCTGTGAATTTTGCTCCTTGTTTATTTTTCTTCTACAAACTTGGATGTCCAGAGATACTTGAAATGAAAAAGCAGAGGCAGTAGCTGTGAAGGTTCACTGCTAGGTCAGACAGCAGTGTAGGTTTCTTTCTCTGTTGATTCACTGTCCACCCTGTCATCAGTGTCTTTGTCTCTCTTCCTCCTTGGGTAAAGTGCCGTTGTTTTGATTTCTTTTCCCCAGAGCTCCAATAGAATGCAGCAGCTTATAAAACAGTAATTAATGCTCTTAGAATTAGAAGAAATCAGCTCCAACACCGAAAATAGGAGCGGCTCTTACAGGCGAATTTTTTTTCCGGTCCTCTGTCTTGGATTACCCAGAATCAATTTGGCTGTGCCAATTATATGTGCTGCTGCCTCGGCCCTCAGTTCAAGAACTTCTTCTTTCAAGCACTTCATCTCTCTACTTATAGATTTTGCTTAACATCTATCATTTGTCCCAAGCATTTGTTCATTTATCCTGATTTCTCATATTGTAGCCCAGAGTTAACTCTTTTAGTTGTTAACGATCTTGTTAACCACTTTGCAACATTTTGTTATATTAAGCATGCTATATAAATGCAAGCTGTAGTCAGAGTAAATATGAGTGAAAACATAATTAAAAAGTAATGCAGACACTGCCAAAATCTCAATTTTAATCTAAAATGCCATGTGGGTTTCAGTTGGAAACTTGTTCCATGTTCTGCCAAATATTATATTCTGTGAACCTGAATAGAAAATGGGAACAATCTGGATTAGACTAATAACTCATTCTTCATTTTTGACAAAGACTATGATCACTTCTCAAAAACAGAGTGGGGGCTTGTGTTACATACAGAATCGCACAGGAGCCAAGGTTTACTTCACCTATCATATTGCCCATATTTTCCTACTTCAAATTAAATAGTCTGCGTTTTCACACAATCCTTGTTGGAATACTTAATTGAATGTGCACTGGAGTGACACTGATTCTACCCAGGTTAATTAAAAAAAAAATGCTCTTGCCTTTATGAAGGTGAAATGAAGATGAGTTCAAGAAAATGTTATGTATCTTTCTCTGCCAGGTATAAATAGTGTTCATGTATTGGTCTTGAAGCTTTTTCTTCAAACCATAGTAGTAAAAGTTCTGGGTTGTAACTGGATTGTTGCAGGCTCCTGTCCTAAGCAAAGTCAAACTCTCCTCAAGATCACTCATACCCCACATGTCTCTTCTATGCACAAGTAACTGATTTTTAAATAAGTTTTACTCGTGGGATGTGGACATCTCTGGCTAGGCCAGCGTTTATTATCCATCCCTGATTGCCCAAAGGGCAATTAAAAGTTAACCACATTGCTGTGGGTCTGGAGTCACATGTAGGTCAGACTGAGTAGGAATGACAGATTTCCTTCCCTAAAGGACATTAGTGAATCAGATCAGTTATTCAGAAAATCAACAATGGATTTATGGTCATCACTGGACTCTTTTTTCCAGATTTCTAGAAAATTCAAATTCTGCCATGTACCACAGCAGCACTTGAACTCAGGTCTCCAGAACATTAAACAAATGTCTGTATTAATAGTCTAGCGGTAGTACAACCAGGCCATTGCATCCCCTCTTAATAACCTTTGAAGGGGCATGTAAATAATATTTAAGATGAAGGTCAACTAACTTCTCAGGACAGTACTGCATGGGCAATAAATTCAGATGTACAAAGAGATATCATAGGCTGACTTTTCATAAAGACATAGAAACTAGGAGTCGGAGTAGGCTATTCATTATGATCAAGGATGATAATCCAACTCTATATGCTATTTATGCATTCTCCACATATCATTTAATGCCTTCAGCCCAAAGTACAATGTGTAACTCCTGCTTGAAACCATTCAATGTTATGGCTTCAGCTGCTTCCTGTTGCAGACAATTTCACCAATTTTGGGGGGAGAAAATTTCTCTTGATCTCGGTCTTAAATGGCCAACTCTTAGACTCTGCCGCCTGATTAACTCCCTGGTCATCATGAGCATGATTCCTGTGTTCACCCTGTCTAGTTCTGTTAGAATTCTTTAGGCTTCCATGAGAAAGACCCTCATTTTTCTAAACCCAAGTGAATATACTCCTAACTGATCGAATCCTATCATCTCAGGAATCGGGTCTCGTAATACTTTGTTGCACTCCCTCCATATCCAGAACATCCTTCCTCAGATAAGGAGAACAAAGCTGCACACAATACTCCAGGTATGGTCTCTTCAAAGTGCTGTATAATTGCAGCAAGGCATCCTTGCTTCTGTACTTGAGTCCCTTGCTGTGAAAGCCAACATACCATTTACCTTCTTCAGTGCCTGCTGCACCTGCTGTCTCATTTTCAGTGACTGGTGTCTGAGGACTCCCAGGTGTAGTTGCTGTTTGCTAATCTTCACCATTCCTTCCCCTGATCGATGCAAGTAACTGTACAACCCAGATGGCCTCCTTCTTCAAGGACCGCAATTTCCCGCCAGACGTAGTCGACGATGCCCTCCACCCCATCTCTTCCACTTCCCGCTCCTCCGCCCTTGAGCCCCGCCCCTCCAACCGCCACCAGGACAGGACCCCACTGGTCCTCACCTATCACCCCACCAACCTCCATGTACAACGTATCATCCGCCGTCATTTCCGCTACCTCCAAACGGACCCCACCACCAGGGATATATTTCCCTCCCCTCCCCTATCAGCATTCCGAAAAGACCACTCCCTCCGTGACTCCCTCGTCAGGTCCACACCCCCCACCAACCCAACCTCCACTCCCGGCACCTTCCCCTGCAACCGCAAGAAATGCAAAACTTGTGCCCACACCTCCCCCCTTACTTCCCTCCAAGGCCCCAAGGGACATTTCCATATCCGCCACAAATTCACCTGCACCTCCACACACATCATCTATTGCATCCGCTGCACCCGATGTGGCCTCCTCTATATTGGGGAGACAGGCCGCCTACTTGCGGAACGTTTCAGAGAACACCTCTGGGACACCCGGACCAACCAACCCAACCACCCCGTAGCCCAACACTTTAACTCCACCTCCCACTCCACCAAGGACATGCAGGTCCTTGGACTCCTCCATCGCCAGACCATGGCAACACGACGGTTGGAGGAAGAGCGCCTCATCTTCTGCCTGGGAACCCTCCAACCACAAGGGATGAACTCAGATTTCTCCAGTTTCCTCATTTCCCCTCCCCCCACCTTGTCTCAGTCAAATCCCTCGAACTCAGCACCGCCTTCCTAACCTGCAATCTTCTTCCTGACCTCTCCACCCCCACCCCACTCCGGCCTATCACCCTCACCTTGACCTCCCTCCACCTATCGCAATTCCAATGCCCCTCCCCCAAGTCCCTCCTCCCTACCTTTTATCTTAGCCTGCTGGACACACTTTCCTCATTCCTGAAGAAGGGCTTATGCCTGAAATGTCAATTCTCCTGTTCCTTGGATGCTGCCTGACCTGCTGCGCTTTTCCAGCAACACATTTCCAGCAAGTAATAACACGTCAGTTTGAAAAATGTAGCAAGATCAGAAAATGAGGTTCCTGACATTGAGAAAATGCTCCAATTTACCACCCAGTGGAAAATTTGAACAGCGAAATAAGAATCTTGCAGTGTGTGTTGAATGGCCTATTTGCATAAATTTACATCTCTTTAGTACCTAATCTCATGTCATTTATATACAACTACCTAATCTCCCACACACCAAATAGAAACTAGACAACAAGAATTCCTGTCATGAAAGCTAAAGCTAGTGTCTGGTAGCTTCAGCTCAATTCTTAAGACCTCTGGGCCTCCATCTAGGCCAGCACACCAAATATCTCAGACTCTGTTCCATGAGCAGCAACTGCCTACACTGCCAATCTGCAAAACTTGACATTAGACCCATGCCACATGACTATAACCTTATGGCACATTTTGGATTGACTTGGAGTACAGTTCACCATTTCAGTGCTGCACTTTTGGAACTCGTTAGCATCTTTCATTGTAATACTGCTGCCAGGCGACTTTGCATACAGGGACCCATTTCATGCATTAGAGCAGTTTGCATCTTAGGGATCTTAGTTTGCTTTATGAGCTCTAACTTTCTACGCCTACTGGGATACTTGTTGCACCTCTACCTTGTCTTACATTTTTGCACATTCTGAGCTTCCAGGCTCATCATAGTTTTATCTTGCCTTGTCTCTTCACAAAGTCATTGAGCTTGCCGTATTGTCAGCAGTAACCAGTCTAGTGGGCAAACATGCTGCTTTATGAAAAAGTTATATGAGGTGTCATCCTCAATCAAGTCAAGGGGGATTGTCATCAACAACAAAAACTCTGTTGGACATGGTTCTAATCTGTATTGTGGTAAGGACAGGTGAACTGTGTAGCTTGATTCAGTCAGGTGGTGATGTAAAGTCTCAAGACATTTATGATTGTGAGCTTCTGTTTACAATGTAGTGTCACCCATGCCACCTGTGTGTCCCTAGACCTTTCCTTTTTCTCATTTCTCCTCCACCACATGTACTTAAAGTTCTGTTCATGGCTAGTACAAAGCTGGGCTTTAAATTAAGGGCCACTAGCCGATGTTCCAGCACATTCTAGCAGTGGCAAGTACTTCTATTGCTGAGTAATATAATATTACATGAAATAGCTCACAAGAGCTCAGGGAGAGAAATATTTCCCGAAATTGAGACTCAGACCATTTCTCATAAAATTTAGCTCCACGTCTTGTGAACCAGAGATTCTCTTAAAAATGGCTTTATTGAAGAATAACAACTTTGATTAAGTTTGCACTTCTGCTTTGAAAATATAACATCGAGAGACAGTATGGAAATATCATATGTTGTTTGAATTTATATCTCTTTGATTTGTTAGCACAAGCAAAAGGGGGAAAGTATTAAAGGAGAGGGTCAAATTATTGGGGAGAAACTCAGCATTAGCCACAAACATCTGGTAAAAGTTGTGCTGTGGAGAATACTTACACTTGTGCAGTATCGATTCATATCCTCAAAACTGCTAAAAGTACTCCAATGTTGAAGTACAGAGAGAACTATTTGAGCAAACACAGCATCCAATTTGCATGCTGCAAAATTCCACTTACAGCAATTGAATAAATTACTGAGTAATTTATTTTTGGCAGTGACTATTGAGAGACAAATGCTTGTCGGGACAGAGGAAAAATGTTGCACTCTCCGTCGGATCTTTTATGACTGTCTGGGTTGACAGAAGGAGCCTCAAATTTAATGTTTATTTTAAAGATGGGACATTTGTCAAAACAGCATTTCCTCAGTAATGTAGTGAAAGCAACAGCCTGAATTATGTCACTCCATCACTCTTTGTAGCACCTATACAGATTTCATACAAATCCCAGGACTAAAAATGCCAGCTATTTAGAGAACCTAGAAAATCTGGAATTGTTCTTCTTAAAGTCAACAAACTAAAAAGACAATTTCTAGATACATTCAATGTTTTGAAGAGTTTGTCATAACTAGTAAAGAGAAACTCTTTTCATCAGCAAGGTCATTAATAACTTATGGACACAGATTTAAAATATTTACAAAAATAGAAAATACAATGGTATTAAGAAATGATATATACAGTGTAAATCTGAAAGCACAACTTGTAAGTCTTGAAAGTAGATCCAACAGAAGTTCCAAAAGGGAATCAGACACATTCCTGAGATGTTAAATTTGCAGAGTTATGGGGAAAGGCAGAGATGTGGGACTAATTATGTAACCCTTACAAAGAGCTGGCAGAGGTACAGATAGCTTCCTCTGTACTATAAGATTGTATGTTCCTGGCTTTGACTTGTCAATCAGTTTTCAGCTTTCTATTCCTTTGGCGTTTGGAATTGTACCCATCATTTGTCCAAAAGATCACAAAGCTGTTGCAGATTGACAGAATTGTCTTCTTTCCACATTAGAAGTTCAATTGTTGTGAAATACAGAGATTATGCAGTGACTTAAAAAACAGCTCGTTTTTTTGTAGCGCAGTTCTGAGACCATGCGCATAACCACTTCGGGAAAATCATGGTAAATTTTTTAGAAGGTGTAAACTTGTGAATTATTTAAATTCTTGTGTTGCCTCAATTTTTCCTTTTCAAAATAAGTGTTCAGTTTGTGTGACTTTAAATAATGGACATTGTTCTCTTTACTTCACTGCATCAGAGTTGTGATGGACCTTGTTCTCAGCAGTTGACTGTGTACACACACTGTTAACATTTCATTCTTACAAACAAGGTTGAAACTTGCATTTTTTGGTGAAGTGTCAGTTCCATCGAGATATTTGGAGGGTTTTTGGTTGGGAGGCCTAGAGAGATTTTTTTTAAAATTCACTTGTGGAACATGAGCTTCACTGGCAGGGCCAGCATTCATTGCCCATCACAAGTTGCCCTTGAGAAGGTGGTGGTGAGCTGCCTTCTTGGACTGCTGCAGTTGCTGTGCCGTAGGTAGACCTGCAATGCTGTTTGGGAGGGAATTCTGGGATATTGTCCCAGTGACATGAGGGGCATCAATGTATCCATTGCCATATTTTCCAGACTCACCGCTTTAAATGTATATCACATCCCTATGGTATTCCTCACATCCAATTCTATCCCTGTTTAACTACATGCTTTTCCCAGAAATAACTTGAGAACCCACTCATTTAGCTTAGATTAGATTCCCTACAATAAGGAAACAGGCCCTTCAGCCTAACAGGTCCACACCAACACCGCCTCCGAAGAGTAACCCACCCAGAGCCATTCCCCTACCCTATATTTACCCCTGACTAATGCACCTAATACTTTGGGCAATTTAGCAGAGCCGATTCACCTGACCTGCACATCTTTGGATTGTGGGAGAAAACCGGAGCACTCAGTACGCAGACACGGGGAGAATGTGCAATCTCCACACAGTCAGTCGCCCGAGGCATAAGCCGCACTGCCAGAACAACTCGCCGCTCAGTGGCTATTCAGCAAAAGAGCGACATCATTGGCATTGGTGCCATATTAAAAAGGGCACCTAGCTCCCGGACGAGCACCGGCCTCCAATACAGCCTCCTGCTCAGTGCAGACGCCACATTGCAAAAGAAAGGCTGGTGGTGTCACACTCTTCTCTCTGCTGCCTCATATTCATTTTATCTTTGTGACTGCACCTATGCCCTACCAAGGTTTAAGTACTGCCACTCTCACTATTGCATGCAACATCTTTCCTTACTTGCTCTCATTCTCCTCTATCTTCCCTGAATATTTGGCCATGGGCTATCCCACTGAATTGGTACCAGACACTGCTTTGAATTACTGTGCCAGAACTCTCTGACTAATGGGTGCCTCCTTGGATTTTGTTGAAAATTGCCAACCATAAGACTTTGAGACATGGCTGTTGTTTGCTGCACATGCATTATTTGTAGAGGTCTTTGTCAAGGTGCCACACAACGAAATAAGATAACGGGATGATACTGGCTTGGTTGGAGGATTGGCTGAAAAGCTGAAGGCAGAGAGTAGTAGAAAGGGCTCTTTTTTCAGAAAGACAGCAATGATTAGTGGAGTTCCACAGGGTCAGTGTTGGGATCACAACTATTCACATTCCACTCTAATGATCTAGATAAATGAACAGAGGACATTGCTGCTAAGTTTTCAAATGACACAAAGATAGATGGAGTGAAATATAGTGTTGAGGAAGCAGCAATGCTTGCACAGGCTGGAAGAATGGGCAAAGAAGTGACAGATAGAACACAATGTGGGAAGGTGTGAAGTTATACAACTTGGTAGGAAGAAGAGGCATACATTATTTTCTATGTGGGGAAAGGCTTCAGAGATTTGAAACAAAAAGAGATTTTGGAGTCCTAATTCAGGATTCTCTTAAGATTAACATGAAGGTTTATTTGATGGCTCAGAAGGCAAATGCATTGTTAACATTCATGTCAAGAGGGCTAGAAAACAAAAGTAGACACCTATTGCTGAGGCTTTATAAGGCTGTAGTCAGTTGACGTTTGGAATATTGTGAGCAGTTTTTCGTCCTGTACCTAAGGAAGGATGCACTGATACTGGAGGGGGTTCTCCAGTAATGATATTGGGGATGAAGAGTTTGTCATATGAGGAGCAGTTGAGGACTGTGGGTCTGTACTCAATGGAATTCAGAAGGATGAGGGGAGATCTCCTTGAAATTTACAGAATACTGAGATGTCTGGATAGAGCGGAAATGGAGAAGAAGTTTCCACACGGAGAAAAGGCCATGACCTGAGGGCACAGTCTCAATGTGAAAGGATAATCCTTTAGCAACAACTTTCAATTTTACATAACATAATAAAAGGGAACTGTAGCTAAATAAGAGTGTACTCTGGTATCCATATCTGGTGACATTTTCAATCAACACATGATGGTTGAAAGGATTGAAATGTCTTAAGCTAACTTTTTGTGATGACTTTAGTTCATATCCACCAAAAGAAATCCACCAAACAGGCTCAAGAATTTCATGTCACTAAGCACGATAGTCAGATAATCAAATGTCATTTTGGGAAGCAAACAGTGGAATGGTGCATGCAACACACCAACATTTCGGTTTCTAAGCTTAAACTTTCATTAACAGGAATAGCATTGAGAGTTTCCAGGAATGAAATAAGTATTTGCTGTAAGTCAGGAATGTGCAAGTGGATTTACAAGTAAAGAAATTATGAAAGGTATGTGTATATGCGGAATTCGCTATCCCAGAGTGTGGTGGATGATGGGACATTGAATAAATTTAAGGCGGAGGTAGACAGATCGTTAATTTGTGACACATTAAAGTATTATGGAGAGTGGGAAGGAAAGTGGAGTTTGGGCTGAGATGAGGTCAGCCATGATCATATTAAACGGTGGAGCAGGCTCGAAGGGCTAAATATCCTACTCCTGCTCCAAGTTCTTATGTTCTCATGTTGAAATAGAAGTAATAAATAATGTAAAACAGGAGCAAAAAAAAAGCCTTGTAAACACACGATAGGATATTACAATAAGTTTGCTCATTTTGCTTCTCTGAAATTCATCTCTTTGCAATTTTAGTGGAAGTGGTAACTTATACAAGAAAAATAACTAAAATATATGTTTGCATCAGATAGCAGTGAAAGTAATTTTAAAGGGATATGTTAAGATTTCATAGCATGACTTAAAGTTTCTGCTTTTATTTTGCTTTTAAGCAGTAATTACATCATTGTAATTTCTTACATATCTTATATCACAGATGATCATCTGATTTCTATTTCTTGGGAGGTATAAATTTTACATCGCAATATATTGTACTCTTAATTGTCTGAGGCATTTTAATCTTACCATTGCCCTTGTTCAGTGATCCTTTGTATTTCCATACTTTTCCTTTCATAAACTGTCACTTTTGATTAGCATGGTAACTTTTCAAAAATGTGCCAAGACTGCATATAGTTGCATTTGCACTGTATTTAATTTACCAGTACACTGCATCAGCCTAATGTTCCATTTAAATTGGAGAATCACTTCAGCCTGTTATGGTTCTGCAAGGTTTTAGCTTCAGGTGCTCTGAAATCCATTCCGTTCACAATGTTCACTATTTAAAATCATGATTCAATGACTAATTTATGATGCTGAAGGCCCTTCTGTTTTTGACAAAAACTTTCTGTTCAGATGGTTAGATGACATCAGAGAACAATGAACATCTTTAAGTGTGCAGCTAACAAAAGAACTGTGTGCAACCGTGATCAAAACATGTTGGATAAAATTGCTAATATAAATTTTGCATTCATATTGGCATTTCATGACCTTGAGGCATTTCAAAAAAATTTAAGACAGTTAAGCACCTTTTGATGTTGGCATGTGAAGGATCTGTGACAGCCAATTTCTGCACAGCAGGATGCTACAAGCAGCAGTGATAATGACAAAATGTTCTTTTTTTTATTCAGTAGTATTGAATCAGAGATGTACATTTGTTGAAATTGTGAAAAATGATCTTTTCCATCCATTTGAAAGGGTATATACTACTTTGATTTGAAGGGCATCTGAAAGGCAACATCACCAGCAGCACAGCAATTCCTCGCCCTCAGTGTTGCACAGGGACTTTCAACAATGCTTAAGTCACTGGAGCTGGCTTTGAACTGATAGCCTTGTGATCTATTGTTGGAGGAAGCATGGGGCTAGCACTTGGTTTGGGGCTTCCGATACTGCTGTGGTTCTTAAACGGATGATTATCTACCCCTTTAAGTTGCTTAGTATTTTCAGAAATTTGTTTGAGGGCTGCAAATGCACATCCATTGAATGTTTAGATAACGCAGTGATAAAACTTAACCAAAATGAAATAACTTCACAGAGAACCAGTATCCAGCCACATAGTAAACCTTTATTTATGCTTAAAGTATCCACGACTCTGATCCAGTTCTTTCAGAGCCAATTCTCAGAATGAACAGGATGTCTGAATCTCCTATTCCTATCTGTCAGCAAGGACTCCCTGATTGGACCATATTAACAGCCGCAGTCAGGAAACTTATATTCTATCAGGTCGACTGACTAACCTCATTACAACCACTACACATAGTTTGGTAATGCTTTGCTTTGTTAAGCTGCATTTGATCTTGCTGAGCTCGAAAGAATATTTAACTGAATTTGTGTAATATAATCAATGCACAGTGGTTTGGCTTGATTACTCCTCAGAACATTTTCCTGCCTCTGGATTGAATCACGTTCATTTTTTTTAAATCTCATTCTCAACTCAAGTGACATTCTCAGTTCTGCATTTGCTATCTAAATATAGTTGCATCCAGAAAGTGAAGTCATAATATTTATAGATGACAAAATTCATCAGTCCAGCTTACTCTGTGGACTCAACAAGATACTAAAGTTTCTCTACGCCAGCAGTTGATTGATTCTGTAGAGTTCCTAAGACCTTTGTCTCCATTTTTCTTCCTACAAATCTGTTCCACTTGCCAATCATCTTTACATAAAGAAAGTCTTCCAACCAGCTGATTTAAATTTGTCTTTAACTTATTTAAATCTATTTACCATTGTTCTATGCTCAGCTGCCACATTACCATGACATTATTAAATGTATTGCATACGCATTTTGATTATTTTTTTTGTGAAGATGCCTCTTCTAAAGCCATAAAACGTAATATTTATACTTACTTGCTCAAAAAGGAAAGTGTTTAGCTCCACACTGCCTCAATGGCCTCAGTTTTTCCTTGTGTCTTTGGAACCCAGAATTCACCAGAATGGGCTGTATTTTGTTCTATCGAACCAGTGGGTTTGAAGTCAGGAAGGCTGCATTAAATCCTAGGGTAGCTAGTGTGGTGCTTGCTCAGTCATAGCAAAATTAATTGGAAGCCTGGATTCAAGTCCTTCCTCCTCTAGATGTGTGTCAGTACAGCACGAGTTTTAAAAATCTACAAAAGTTCTGCAGTTTGGACATTCAATTCCCTAAACCCATGAATTGTTTGATTAGTTGAACCCAATTTCACATGCCTTCTTTGAGTTCCTAATCCAATGGGATTATCACACGACCATCCTCTTTCAATCGGGAGCAAAGTTAAGCATTGATTTCCCATTTACACTGAAAAATTTTAATTTCATTGCAGAGCAATAAATGACTTTCCATCTGACTCTGTTCTTGCAGGATGAATTCTCAGTGTTTGCCAACAAGGTTAAGGAAAAAAAGCGTGGGCAGTGGCAATTTGATCCTTGCATCGGAACAGTGTGGAAATTCATTCTCTGATTAAATATATGAGAAAAACTCTCAAAGAACATACTGGAAGTTATACCTGTCTGTGTGCATATTCTTTCAAAACAATTAAAGAATAGCTTCTATCAACTTGCTAGGAAATTGTGTAAATTATGTGAATAGTTATCGGGGAAAGTGCTAAGATTTGACAACAATTACTGAATTACCTGTCTGTAATTTTTGACTAATATTCACTTTTGTATTATTTTATATTGAAACATATTCAAATATACAATATGATGTTTGTAAAATGAATCAGTTGACAGCAATGCACATTGTTAATTTATGCTCATAGAATATGAATCAACTATCGACCTTTTTGGTCTTGGATTCTTGAAATAATTAGGCACTAATTATGAAGAATCACTAAAAGTCAAGATGGATTATAGTACTCTTGGTTAGTGGTAAGTTACTGTGCTTCAAAGCAGCAGTTGTTGGATGAAAGTACAAAAACAGACTCCAGACATTTTTGAAGTTGCAAGTGGAAAATGGACTGTGATATGGGAAATATCCTATATGTGCATCCATCATATATTTTTGTGATAATGCACTTTGTCATACGGATGGTTGCATCTGCTTTAAGCGATGAATAAGAATGGTACTACCATATTTGATTTGGGGATATTTGCATTTGTTAGTAGGCAGATCCAGCAAGTACTAAACTGATCCTTTGCATCTGTGAAACATGATTTAAACATCATTGTGTGTTGGATGACAATCCATAATAATAAATTATCCTATCATTAAGTCACCCTAGGTTTACACATGGACAGTCGTTGAGACTTGTGACTATGCTATCACTTTAAAAGGTTATTGTGTTCTTTTTTTCCCAAGTGAGGTCATAAAAGCAGAGGCATCAAAGAGTCTAAGAAGAGGCGAGTTTAACAATGGCCAGTTCTCCTCGTTCAGTTTTTTTCTAGTTGGATTTTAGCTGTAGTAGTCACAAGATGTGTCAGTCCAGGGAGTTGCAAACCTCAGTAAATAACTCCTCTGACCTTATTCTGAAATCTCTTTAGATATTGACCCTCCTGCTTGTAAGAATCTGTGTTTGAATTTACCTTTTTGCCAAGGGGTGTGTTGGTGGAATCTTGCAGTATTTGAACTGTTAATTAGTTCAAATAGTTACTGTATCAGGTCAGTTACATTTTCCAAAAGTTAAGTTATTCTCAATTCCACTCTCTTTTGTTCATGTTTCAACTGTCGTATTTAAATAAATTCTGTTTTGCTTAAAGCCAATTGATTTGACCAGCTGCATCACACCTGGAATATCCACTACACAGCTACTTTTAAAACAAGAAAAAGTTAGGGTCGAGGCTACCTTCTTAAAATATTTTGAGGGGTTCTGGCCTGGCCCATAACACACTGATCCAGTTCCTCCAGAGGCAGTTCTCAGAATGAACAGGATGCCTGACACTCCTGTTCTTATCTGTCATTCAGGGCTCCCTGACTTGACCAGATTAACAGCCTCAGTCAGGAAACTCATGTCGTATGAGATCCACCTGGCTGACCTAGGTTCAATCTAGAATAATGCCATAGGAATTGAGATGAGAATATAATTTTAACATATATTTCTTAATGTGTATTTAAGCTGTTATGTGCATTTCCACTAAAAACGTGCATTTAATTTGATAATAAAGGTGTTCAAGGAGAATGTCCAGTTTAAAACTAAGCCATTCAAAGTGCAGAATGCCAAAAGATTGGATTTTAGGAAACGGCTGCGGATGACCAAAAATCTAATAAAGAGGAGAAATTGATGGTGAAAATAAATTAGCAAGAAATATAATAACAAACAACAATAGCTTATACGGGTATTTAAAAAGGAAGAGAGTAGCGAAATTAAGATGTGGGACACTTGGAAGATACAACTGAGGAATTGTTAATGGAGAAGAAGGAAATGGCAGAAAAGTTAAACCAATATTTTGCATCAATCTTCAAGGTGGAGGACATGATAAAAATCCAAAATTTAAGAAATAAACAAGATATTAAGAGAAGGAAAGATGCTCTATTACTCACAATCTGTCTTAATTTATGTTGACAAAACTGGATCCAGTGATGAAGGATGGCAGTTATGGAGTAAATCACTATTTTCTTGCACCTGTATGCATGTGAATTATCAGCAGCTTAAAGACTGAGTATTGCACTTCAACTAGTTGTTTCCTAAATTTTGAAGATGGCACACAGGTGCTTGGAATGGTGGTAAAAATGTAACAGGTACAAGAATGTGCAATTTTCATCACTCCATAAGATAATCAATATGCTGAAGGTGAAGTGTACACCAAATACAGATCAGCAAATAGCTTATGTTGGGAAATCTTTTTAAAATGTATGGATCATTGTCATTTGGCTCTTGATATTTCTGCATTATTTACATTTGATTCTCCAAAACATATACATACACATCAAGCACCAGTTTCACAATTCACAGGTACAGCAGGCCAAGACAAAACAACAGTTGGAGAAAGAGCTACAAAGATTTCTAATGTTAGAGGAAGAAAGAAACCAGACACATGAGGATAGACAGCCCAAAACTTACACATGAAGTTAATGAAGAGGGGCACTGATAAACAAAAGAACAAAGAGAGGCTTTAAGAGGAGACAGATCGATGGTAACTGACAAAATAGAGAATCAGAAGGAATAATAGAGAACAACAGACACAAATGGCAACATAGGTGTTGAATTTCTGTCTGAACACTTCTAATAATTTAACAACATAATTACAAGGTCCATAATGTTCCTGGAGCTTAATGACTAAAATCATATTTTTGTTGTTTCTTAATTAAATGTTCACCCAATGTTATTGAAAGTGATTGCTAAACTCACACAAACAAATAATTCTATAGAAAAAAAGACAACCATAGATATACATAGGAACAGAGGGAAAAAAATCCAGCTATGCGTATCAAAGTAGAAAACAAACATGAAGATAGAAAGATGTTTGGATAAATTTAATTTAGGAAACTCCCACTTGTTCGCTCTAATAAAATGGTTAATGCTATTTTCCCATGGTATTCATGGCTTTTCCTCTGAAGTTCTGGCAATCGAGTGAGCACATATTGCAGAAACGATGTCAAATAGGTACTGCGATAATGATATTTTGAGGCACAAGAGAAGGAATAGAAATAAACACAGAAATTTCTAGAAAAAATTCAGCAGCACTTTTTTTTATTAACTTATTCACTCGTGGGACCGTGTAATTAGTCAGTGTTTCTTACTTTTCTCAATCTGCCCTTGAGGAGGCGATGGTGAGCTGCTTTCTTGAACTGCTGCTGTCCACATGCTGTAGGTTAACCCACCATGCCCCAAGGACAGAAGTCCAAGATTTTTACATAGTGATAGTGAAGAATGAATGGCATGGAGGGGAAGTTGCAGGTCGCGGTGTTCCCATGTATCTACTGCCCTGGTCCTTCGACATGTAAATGGTTATGGGTTTGAAAGGAGCTGTCAAAAGGATCTTTGATGAATTTCTGCAGTGAAACTTGTAGATTGTATACACTACTGCTACTGAGTGTAGTGGTGGAGAGTGTGGATGCTTGTGGATCAGGTACCAATCAAGTGGGCTGGTTTGGCCTGGGTGGTGTCCAACTTCTTGAGTGTTGTTGGAGTTACAACTATGCAGGCAATTGGGGAGCATTCAGTCACGCTCCTGACTCGCAACTTGTCGATGATGGACAGCTTGGAGAGTTAGGGCATGAGTTACTTGCCACAGCATTCTTAGCCTCTGACATGCTCTTGTAGCCACTGTGTTTATGTGGCCTGTCCAGTTGAATTTCTGATCAATGGTAACCTCCAGGATGTTGAGAGGAGGATGCACTGATGGTAACACCACTGAATGTCAAGGGGTACTGGTTAGCTTGTTTCTTATTTGAACATGGTCATTGCCTGCTACCTGTGTGGTAGAAAGAAAAAGAGAGTTTTGTTCAAATCCAGTGACTCCTGTTAAGAACTATCAGTTCTGAAAAGCATCACTCAGCTCTCTTTCTCTTTCTCTTTCGACACATGCTGCTGGACCTGATTAGTTTCTCCAGAACTTCCTGTTTTTATTTCAGACTTCCAACATTTGTAGTTTTTATTTTTATTTTGGAGAAGTAGTCGTTGGATTATTTGCTTTGAATGAGTTATTGTATGAATGAGTTGTGCTCAAAAGCAACCTTAACTCAAACTAAAATATAGAAGTAATTTCACTCTATAACATATGAATGTCCTGTTTCTTTTTCTTGCTCTCCAGCAAAATATGACATGGAGAATGCTATGGGGAGGCAGGTTTGCTCCAACTCCATATGTTATAGCATTACATTACAAGTAGAATTATTCAATGCTGCTATTCAGCCTCCAGCTTATCTTCGCCTGTCTAACCTTTATAATGTAAATAATCACAGTGGCATGATTAAAACTAGGAGCAACCGTATTGGGAATTCAGGTTCTGGACCTACCACTTGGTTGAGCAATTCAGTTAGAATTCACAAAAATGTAAATAATACAGAAGCAGCAAGCACTTATTGACAATGATTGCTGTATTTTAAAGGCTTTCCCTACATAATGCAAGACACTATGGAACGTAAAATGCAAATCCTTTTCTGTACAGATCCGGCTTCTATGATCTTTTGGTCCAGTTTATAAAATGTTGTCCCTACCCACATATTTGGCCATGTCCTGAGATCTCCTTTGGGAGCTCCCACCAAAATGTTCATCTGGAGGCCTACAAGGAAGCTCCAAAGTTAAGCCATTATTTTTTGCCACTAGGGTACTAAGTCTTTTCCAAAAGGCTCTTGATGATTTTCTTTTAATAGCAAACAAGCTATTCCAATCTTAAATTATTCAATCTCGACTAAACATGAAGAATAAAATTTCTTTGCAATCATTCTATTTTGGGCTGCTTTAAATAAATTGTGGCAATTACCATATTTAAATGTATCAATAAATATTTTTAGCATGTTGTGGCAACTGCAAATGATTGCCCACCAGACATTGAGTACAGCTCAGTGATTATTTTGTTCAAACAAAGTAGGGAGAGTATCAATCTACTGAGTCCAGAACAAAACTCGGAAGAATACAGAAAAATTGAGTACCTTTACACAATCTTTGGGTCGCGTGATATCTCATTGTTTCAAATTCTGATCTCGCTTCATACAAACGTAAGAAACAGATGCCCATTCTAGGTTAATGTCATAACCCAATCAAGGAACAAATAACCCGGGTTTTGCCCATTCCTCATCAGTATCTGTCACCTGCCAAGATGTCTCCTGATTACAAGGTGTCTCAGAATGTTTTTGATAACATTAGCTTCTACTGGTACAAGCTGCTTACAGATCCTTGCAGATATTAACTTCTAGGATCCATAGAAAGATTCTCTGACACAAAGTTAATTAATTGAAGTCTTTACTTTTACAATGAATAGTTCTATTTAATCCTTACAAGGTAAATTCAGTCCAAATAAAATATATTTTGAAAAAAAAATGAATAACCTTAATGCATTGCCTGATTGTGCTGGTTCAAGATACATTTTGCATTCTGTGATATCCAAGACATTGATGTGTTAAACATACATGGCAAATTCAAATAAATGGTTTTATAACTGTTCAGTATTCCAAATGGCAAGATTCATTTGTCATTGGAAAAGCAGGGCTTTAAAAATAACAGTTGAGAGTGTGGTGCTGGAAAAGCACAGCAGGTCAGGCAGCATCTGAGGAGTAGGAGAATCAACATTTCAGGCATAAGCCAGTCACCAGGAACTTCTACTCCTCGGATGCTGCCTGACCTGCTGTGCTTTCTCAGCACTACTTTCTCGACTCTGATCTCCAGCATTTACAGTCCTTACTTTCTCCTTTAAAAATAACAGCCTTTGTAGGCTACAGTCAACAAGCTATGTTTGTATAATAAAATGAATTGATTGTGAAATCATGTAAAGCGTTAAGGTGAAGAGCAGCTGCTGTTGCCTACCCACCTCTCCATCTATGGCCCTCAGTGATTGCCAATTGCCCACAACTGGTCACCTTTAGTTCCTTGCTCAAATACTGCTACCTTCAGCTCTGAACCCATTCTGACATGATCACCAACCAATTTTCATTTTCCTGAGTGGTGGCACCCATGCTGCTATGGCCCAATCTTAATTTAGATTTAGTTCATAGCTCATCAGCTCAGGCATCACTTTCAGACACCAAGGAAGTAATCTATGGCCCAAAGTATCTAGAAATACAACACAAAGTTAATATATTTTCACTTGTTTCTGGCTGAGAAGGTCTATTGGTTATTTTAAAATGTTTTGCTATGGCATTTCACAAGTGGGTGGTGAAAAAGATTATGTCCAATATAACATTTCAGAAATTTACAACTATGGGCCATCTTTCAGTCCTGGAATTTTCTGTCACTTGATTAAATTACTTTTATATTGTTTTTTTTCATTAAATCCATGAAAATTTCATTTCAGGCTGCAGCATTTGGCTCTGTTTGAATTTCTGGCAGCTATGAGTGCCCATTTTATTGTACTTCACAAATGGATTGTAATGATTTTCATTTTTTTCTAATCAGGGAATCTGTGACGTGTATGGTAAAATAACACCACAGCGACTAGTATCCCATCACTAAGTCACTTTATTTACACATGGAGAGTCCATGACACTGAGCCAGCTCTCAGAGTGAACAGAATCTCTGACACTCCTGTTTATATCTATTAGCCACAGCTCCCAGATTGGACCTGATTAATAGCCCTGATCAAGGAACTCATATTCTATGAGGTACACCTGACAGACCTCATTACAATCACTACAGATAGTAACCCATAATTATACTTAATTAATGCAAGACTCATTCATCCTGAATTTCTATTTGTCCCACCTGGACCATGCATTCTCCTCCTTTGAGGCAATCTACTATTTATCTAGATTCAGAGAAATTGGAGGTTGGCAAGAGTCAGGGCTTCTGGAATTCAGGAATGCTCACAAAGAGGCAGCTGGAATTTGGTCAGCTGGCTACATATTGTACAAGCCATTAGTTAGTTTTGTTGCTGTCCTGTCTGTCAGAGCTCAGTGAGAGAAAACCAGCTCCCACTTTCAAGTCTAACCCTTCAACTGCCATTAATGAATAACACTGGCTGATCAATCATCACAAGTGCCTCAGAATCTTCAAGTTCAACTAAGTCAAATATTGCATTATCAAATGTTTCAAGGAGATTTGGTTCTGTTTCAGCCTTCCATCCATCAGCTTGTAATCAAGCAGCCATACTACGAGACATCTTTTTTCCCAAAGTCATTAAACATTTGAAAGACTTGGCTTATATTCATGTTCAGCAGGTAGCAGCTAATAGAACAACAGCAGCAACAATAAAACAAAGTAGGAATTGCTGGATTAACTCAACAGGTTAGGCAACATCTGTGAAGAGAAAATAGAATTAATATTTCCAGTCCAGTGACCCTTCCACAGACCCCCTTTCCAGCATCCACAGTTCTCTGTTTTATTTTAGCAAGTTTTGAGAAGATTTCTATCTCAGGTTGAGGTTTTGGATGGAGGTTTACTCGCTGAGCTGAAAGGTTCATTTCCAGACGTTTCGTTACCTTACCAGGTAACATCTTCAGTGGACCTCATGCAAAGCAGTGCTGAAAATTCCTGCTTTCTATTTATATGTTTGGGTTTATTTGGGTTGGTGATTTCATTTCCTGTGGTGATGCTATTTCCTGTGGTGAAATAGTTCCTTTTCTCAGGGGGTGGTAGATGGGGTCTAACTCGACGTGTTTGTTGCTAGAGTTCTGGTTGGAATGCTATGCTTCTAGGAATTCTCGTGCATGTCTTTGTTTGGCTTGTCCTAGGATGGATGTGTTGTCCCAGCTGAAGTGGTGTCCTTCCTTATCTTTATGTGAGGATACTGGTGTCCCTCTCTCACTAGTATCTCACATACGGATGAAGAAGGACACCACTTCAACTGGGTCAACACACCCATCCTAGGACAAGCTAAACAAAGACACGCATGAGAATTCCTAGAAGCATGGCATTCCAACCGGAACTCTATCAACAAACACATTGAGTTAGACCCCATCTACCACCCCCTGAGAAAAGGAACAGGAAGTGACTTCACCACAGGAAATAACATCACTACAGGAAATGACACCACCAACCCAAAGAAACCCAAACATATAAATAGAAATCAGGAATTTTCAGCATTGCTTCGCATGAGGTCCACTGAAGATGTTACCTAGTAAGGTAACGAAACGTCTGGAAATGAACCTTTGTTTTATTTTATCATGAACACTGGTTGCAAGCTGAAAATGCAAAGCTTTGGTTTTTGTAGCTTGTTTAGTAGCTTGTTTAGTAGCTTCATTTCTGATGAAGAGCTTTTGCCCGAGACGTCGATTTTCCTGCTCCTCGGATGCTGCCTGAACTTCTGTGCTTTTCCAGCACCACTCTAATCCAGACCCTAGCTTGTCTTGTAACCCATTCATAGAACTATTCAATGCAATTTAGCTATTTGGTTTTTACTTAACAATTAAATTGGCCAGTATCAGGCTCACTCCTTATTATGTAAAGCAATTTTCTGCAGATGTTGGAAATCAGAAACCAAATACCGAGAATGCTGGAGAAACTCAGTGCATTTTGGCAGCATCTGTGAAGGTAGAAACAAACAGGTGAAGAGAACTTGAAACAATAACTCTGTTTCCCTCTCCATACAATGCTGCCAGACCAAGGGCTGTTGAAGGGCTTTTGCCTGAAATGTCGATTTTCCTGCTTCTCAGATGCTGCCTGACCCGCTGTGCTTTTCCAGAACCACTCTAATCTTGACTCAAATCTCCAGCATCTGCAGGCCTCACTTTTGCCTGAGTTTATTGAGAGTTCTCTGTGTTTGTTTCACTTCTTGTCAACCATTTAACCTAAGTTTTGATCTGAGCTCAGAAGATGTGCCCAACTGGGAGTTAATATCAGCTCAGTTTAGTTTTTTTTTGTAATTACTACCCACTTTGCTACATTACAGACTAGTTGCTAAGCTTTCACAGGGAGCACAGACAGCCCTTTCATTGCTTGATTGTTAACATCGAATCATGAAAGGGAAGTGTATGAGTTCACTCTTTGTGCACGAAAATGAACCTTAACTGAGGCTTAATGTCGCTGGCTAAATGTCGCTGAGTGTTTTTCACCTATTTCAGTGCTGTCCTAAAGAATATGACAAAACTTAAATCACATCAGCACAAGCTAGCAACTAGCACATGAATATTCAGTCTGCAAATCCATGCTGGTAAAAACAATGACTGCACATGCTGGAAACCAGATTCTGGATTAGTGGTGCTGGAAGAGCACAGCAGTTCAGGCAGCATCCAAGGAGCTTAGAAATCGACGTTTCGGGCAAAAGCCCTTCATCAGGAATAAAGGCAGTGAGCCTGGAGTGTGGAAAGATAAGCTAGAGGAGGGTGGGGGTGGCAAGAAAGTAGCATAGAGTACAATGGGTTAGTGGGGGAGGGGATGAAGGTGATAGGTCAGGGAGAAGGGTGGAGTGGATAGGTGGAAAAGGAGATAGGTAGGTAGGACAAGTCCGGACAAGTCATGGGGACAGTGCTGAGCTGGAAGTTTAGAACTAGGGTGAGGTGGGGGAAGGGGAAATGAGAAAACTGTTGAAGTCCACATTGATTTAAACACGCCAGATGGCCTCCTTCTTTAGAGACCGCAATTTCCCTTCCCACGTGGTTAAAGATGCCCTCCAACGCATCTCGTCTACATCCCGCACCTCCACCCTCAGACCCCAGCCCTCCAACCGTAACAAGGACAGAACGCCCCTGGTGCTCACCTTCCACCCTACCAACCTTCGCATAAACCAAGTCATCCGCCGACATTTCCGCCACCTCCAAACAGACCCCACCACCAGGGATATATTTCCCTCCGTGACTACCTGGTCAGGTCCACGCCCCCCTACAACCCACCCTCCCATCCTGGCACTTTCCCCTGCCACCGCAGGAACTGTAAAACCTGCGCCCACACCTCCTCCCTCACCTCTATCCAAGGCCCTGACGTAGCCTTCCACATCCATCAAAGTTTTACTTGCACATCCACTAATATCATTTATTGTATCCGTTGCTCCCGATGCGGTCTCCTCTACATTGGGGAGACTGGGCGCCTCCTAGCAGAGCGCTTTAGGGAACATCTCCGGGACAGCCGCACCAATCAACCACACCACCCTGTGGCCCAACATTTCAACTCCCCCTCCCACTCTGCCGAGGACATGGAGGTCCTGGGCCTCCTTCACCGCCGCTCCCTCACCACCAGACGCCTGGAGGAAGAACGCCTCATCTTCCGCCTCAGAACACTTCAACCCAGGGCATCAATGTGGACTTCAACAGCTCTCCTCTAGCTTATCTCTCCACGCTCCAGGCTCACTGCCTTTATTCCTGATGAAGGGCTTTTGCCCGAAACGTCGATTTCGAAGCTCCTTGGATGCTGCCTGAACTGCTGTGCTCTTCCAGCACCACTAATCCAGAATGCAAATCCATGCTGCTTGGTCACTCAAAGTTGTATTGCTCCATTTGGGAACATCATCACCCAGTTTTTCATGTAGGCAAGTTGAGTGCATTTCTTCCCAACCAAATTTGCAAACAATACAATGGAAGTTAAAATATAAAACTCAGAATCAAAATGGGTAGCTGGAGCAAATATTTAAGGCAAATCTAGATAAAGTACATTAGGGAGAAATGATTTGAAGGCTCTGTTGAAAGGGTTGGGTGAAGTAGGCTGTGAGAATCATGTGGAGTATAAACACCAGCAAACCAGTTGAAGACAATGACCTCATTGTATGCTATAAATTCTACACAGTTTGTATTGAGATGATGATGATTGTCATACAAGCAACACGAATTTAGAATTGTGGCACCCTCAATGTGTTAATGAGTCGATGCATTAAGCATTGCAGTCAGGCACAAAGATTCAACATCCCTACATAGATTTTCATTCTGTGTTGTTAGCTGAGCTCAGCCAAGTTAGCTGATGGAGCACATCAAATGATTTCCTCATTCCAGACAACTAGCGAAAGGATAATGCTTCCATTTCTCAACTATATCTCTCCACTTCTTTCCAGTCACTTCTAGTGTTGAGGGTTAAATAGTGGTCTATCATAGAGTCGAAAGCACAATGACACTTTGTGTCCAGACAAACATGAACTTAATAATTTTGAGGAAGGATTGGTGGAGAACATGATGGTTGAGAATGTAATATAAACAGAATCTAACTATTAATTCTAAATGGGATTTGTCACAACAGGTCTAATTAAATGTGAAACCTTTACTTGTGAAGGCTGCATTATTGTAAGGCCAGTCACATATGCACTTCCACCAATAGGGAGCTTCAAAGCAGATTGTGCTATGAACAAGTTGCATCCTGTTTCAACTGCCAACTACCACTCAAGTAAATATTTAGTTTCGTTACATGCTAATATTCGTGTATTGAAAAAAAACCTTGTGTTTTCACTCATGCTAGATCATGCAATAGAGTAGTTACATTAGAAGATTTCATATTCATAAGTAAATAAGGATTGAACAAATAGGAAGGTGACATTCAAATTGCATCCAATTCAAAGATAGTTATATCAAGTGCCGTTACTGAGAATATGAAAAGAACCCTTTAAGAATGAGTCATAATCACAGATTACTGTAATACAGAAAAGAGTGAATGAAAATTTTCGATACTTTTGAAAACTGAGTGAATATGGAGGCTGCAGAACAACCAATGATGACAATTGGGTGCAACAGGACAGACTGCAGGAAGCACTTTAGCATATGCCA
Organism: Chiloscyllium plagiosum; assembly: GCF_037043375.1. Taxonomy (NCBI): domain Eukaryota; kingdom Metazoa; phylum Chordata; class Chondrichthyes; order Orectolobiformes; family Hemiscylliidae; genus Chiloscyllium; species Chiloscyllium plagiosum. The sequence goes on along the minus strand of NW_028270154.1, from coordinate 7,706,768 downwards.
AAGACACCACCATGTTCTGTGTGGACTGAGGCTATCATTAGCACATGAGGGAGCAGGGAGAAGAGATGGAGTCTGGGGCCCCAGTTGGAGCTGGACAAAAGCCAGGAATGGGAACAGGAAATAGGTGGGAAGTCTGCAGCAGGAGTAGCAAGAAAGAACCTTGCACTGTGAGCCTGCCTCTTTTTTGCCTTGGAGTGACACAAAGTCTGGGGAAAGATTGGAGATCGGCAGAGAAGGCGGCTGCTTGGAGAACAAAATAAGCTATTTTCAGTTGTGTCGGCTGCATTACTTTACACCCAAGAAGCTTCATCCTGTTGGTTGAGGATCAGCTTTCTTTCTACTCTGCACCACCTAGAGGTGGCATTTGTAAAATGCACAGCCTTCTGAAAATTCTTAGAGCTGTCTGAAAATGTGCAGGGACAGGTGTAGGTAATCCAAAGAAGTATAGGGCCATCAATGGCTGAGATGGTGATTAATGTCCAAGGAAGATTGTACACATAGCGTAGATGCTAGGGGAGAGGGCAGACGAAGCCTGCAGTGAACAATCAGCTGTTAGGTCTATAATTTGCATGTTTTAAAAGTCTGAAGGCTGTTTCATTCGTCGAGAGAACATGTCAACGTTTTGGCATTTACCAATGTGTCAGTCAGTACCTTTCTTCCACATAATGAGCAAATACTTCTTCATTGCCTTTCTGGAGGCTTTTGAATGACAGTTAGCATCACAAAAGCTAATGTTAAGAGACTAAAATGTTACGCCATGCAGTTATTCTACAGGCACAGGTGTTGGATTTATTGGAACTGAACCAATGAGAAAAAAGTGTGTAAATATAAATCCATTCTAACATGCAGATTAATTCTGTATAATTTATGTAAAGCATTCAAAGCTCATTGTTCCATCACTGCAATTAGTTCTTGAAGCTAATTAATATATTTCTCGACTGACCAATTTCAAATTTATGAGCACATTGTGCCTGCAGCCAATCTTTTCCATTTTGAGATTTCTGCCAACACTTTTCCGTCAAATGGAATTAATTTATTTTCTTATCCATTTGTAAAATAAAACAGCATCAAAATAATTACCCCTTTGTTCACTAAGGAATCACAGTGCATAAAATTAAAAACTTCATGAATATGGAAACTGTGTATATTTTTCAAACACTGCAGAGAAAGTATATAAATTTAAAAGATATATATTTGGCATACCTCCTCTAGTAAATAGCAATTGCTAAAATGGAAATTAGGAAATGTTATTAGTAGCATAGCTAGTAAAAGCAATGTAATCAGTGTGCAAAATTTAGCGATGCATTTCGCTAGTTTCTGGTTCAAATCTCCATATGTGCTGAGTGAGCTGACATGTTAGTATGAGAAATGAAATAGTTTTAATGGAACAGAAACTGATCTTCAGTGTTGGTGCAAAATGGGTAATAGTAACAAGCAAGCTACTTCTCTTGCCCAATTTGAATGGGAAAGATTTCTGTTGGAATATAAAATGAGCTGTTGATTCACCAATTTTGAATTGCTGTTAATTACCAATTTCCCAGTTTTTTAAAATCTGTACTAAGGAGAGACAAAGGGCCACATAGAATCCCTAATCACTCTGTAGGACATACAACCACAAGGGTCGTGAATCTGTAGAAGTCAATACAGTGGATGCCAGGGTAGTGAATAAATTTAGACAAGATAGATTTTTGATTAGTATGAGTTTATGGGTTTACAGGCAAGAAAAGAGAGTTGCGATGAAATCAGTCATAATCATATTAAATGGAGCAGGCTTGAAGGGCTGAATTGCCTATTCCTGCTCCGAGTTGTTGTGTTCTAGCAATCAGTTTTTAGCTCCAAATGGCTGAATCCCATAACTGAATTTCATACTCGCTATCAATCTCTATGCTTGTGCTCAAAAAATAACAAAATGGTCAAGATGCTGAAGGATCTCAATTACTTGTAAATAGGCAGCTTATCATAAATGAATGAGTTCAGAAAGATAGCAAATTTGGAAAAAGTAGCAGCCTGCAGTTATTCCATTCACTTGATATCTTAGCTGCCCAGTAGTGTTTTGTTACTGATAGCAAAGGTACTAATAACTTACACCAACTGAATTCCTGTTCACGTCAGGCAGATAATGGTAGGAATTTCAAGTCCTCAAAATGCTTTGAGCTCTACACTGACAGGAAGGGGTGAGAGTTCCATTCCCTATTCTCTGTCTGGTATTTAAATCTAACAGAGAGCTAAAAACTTTTCCCTTAACTTGGAATAAATTAAGATAATGTATTGTCACAAGGACAAAATTCAAATAACTTGTCACAAGTTATTTGAAAATATCATGTTCCTTGGTAATAAAGAAGTTGAGTATTTCTGAAAAAGACACAATCAGATTCAGAATTTTTGGAAAATGAAAAAGACAAAACAATATAATCTAACTGTTTATATAATCTAACTGTTTAAATTAAAATTAAACAAACCAGTCTGTTACTTGTTAATTAGCATTTATGGGTGAATCCTCATGGCAACAACACTACTAATCAGAGTCCACTTGCCAACCAATCAGCATTAACCTTTCATGCAGCAACAATGTTGGTTTTCCTCTTGAATTGGTATTCTTGTAAAATGTCTTGGTAAATGCAATGTGTAAACGTTCAATGAACAGTGTCTTTTTTTAAGCAAAATTCAAAATGTCTTCTGGTGTGTTTTGTACTGTTGCAACAGTTAGATTATATTGTTTTGTCTTTTTCATTTTCCAAAAATTCTCTTACCGCATCTTAATGAAGCATTCTGAGTGTAAATGGGCAAGCATGCAATATGAGGATAAAAACAACTGCAGATGCTGGAAATCTGAATTAAAAACAGAAAGTCAGATAAACTCAGCATGCCTGGCAGATCTGTGGAAAAAGCAACAAAGATGATATTTTTGAGTCCCATGATTCTGAAGAAGACCAAAAATATGACCTCTGCTTCTCTCTCCAAGGATACTGCCAGACCTGCTGAGTTTCTCCAGTGCTTTCTGCTTCTATATGATGTTGAAGCTGAATGCTCATGAATATTTGAATGTCATTTGTGGCTTGCACTGAGATTTCTCATGTGCTGACAACTCGTAGTAAAGGGTGGGTATATTACTGTCAGGTGAGAACAAACAGAGATTCTACTCCAACAATTACTATCCACAAAGGATGCTTAAACACGCAGCTAACTTTCATATTGGAAGCTTAAATATAAGGAATAGTTAATCAGTGAAATTTCAGAAATTGTTAGCTCTTACAGACTTTAGTCCCAAAATGAGTCACTTGCTTCAGGTGAGAATTTGATTGATTTCATTCATTTATTGTCACGTGTACCTAAGTACAGTGAAAAGCTTTGTTTATGGGTGTACAGGCAGATCATAGTAAGCAAGGGCATACAGATCATAGGATGGGAAAAAAAACTTAGACGGAGGCATACAGGTTACATCACATAAGGCATGTGTTAGGCAAGACCAACATTAATAAAATCAGCATTATTTGAAGGTAGAGAGTCCAGTCATCGGTTTAATAATGGCAGGGAAGAAGCCGTCCTGAACATGCTGGTGCATGTGTTCAAGCTTCTATATCTTCTGCTTGATGGAAGAGGTTGTAGGAGAGCATTATCAGGGTGTGCTGGATCTTTGATGATGTTGACAGCCTTTCCGCGGCAGCAAGCTGGAGTCTATGAATTGAAGTTTGGCTTCCATGATGATCTGGCCAGTGCACACAACCTTCTACAGTTTCTTACAGTTCCGGGCAGAGCAGATGCCATTTATGCACCCTGACAGTATGGTTTCAATTGTGCATCTGTGAAAGCTAGTGAGAGTCCTTATGGATATGCCACATTTCCTGAGCTGCCTGAGGAAGAAGATGACAATTGGAAGTAAAGCATATAAAATATATTGATAATGTCCTAATGGACTTGACGATATGAGGCACAACAAGTTGGACCACCAATACTCTGCACTGAACAGTGGCACGAAACCTTTTATCTCGTCATTGTTTACTGGTAAGCCCTGGTCTCCATCATAGTGCTCAGATAGGTGCTATTCACCTGGCTTGAAACTGGAGAATGTAGGAAGGAAATTTAGATGGACAATGATCCAACTTTGCCTTGCTCATCAATTGGTGTGTTAGTTTAGCAGAAATGGATTGTAATTGCAAAGCATTAATGAACAGAAGTAGCAGTTGCACTGCATCATTCTCAACTGTTTATTGAAACAAAAGTTCATATATTCACTATGCTCATCTGCTACACATTAAAAATTCTGAGTAGTGAGAATAATCACTTTCTAAATACATTTAAAACTGCAAAATTCAGTATGAATGGTAAATCTTTCATCAGTGTGTCAATGTGAAATTGATACAGAGATTGCAATTTGGTAGTGTGGAATTTGTGTCATTCTTCATGTTTTACGGATCTTCTGACAAAGTTTAATAAGACTAGCAAGTGATCAGAAGATGCTTAAAAAATGAAGTCTCACTGAAGAGTTTCTGAATTTTTCAGCTTCTAATGTGTTACCAGCATCCTCCTCTGCCCCCATCACATTTTTAGACCTTATCTGCCAATGCAGGTAGATGTTAAATTTACTGACAGTACTTAAAGAGAATTTGCCCTTTCCTGCATCCTTGCTCCATGGCCTCAACTTATCTAAACAATTTAACTTTTATCCCATTTCAGTTTGTGAAACGACGCTGTTTACAAATTGGCTCATCAATTTGTCTGTAAAACAATGATGACAATTTTGAAATTAATTGATCACAAAGATTCTATTCGAAAAATTGCATATATGAAGAGTACTATATAAAGACAATTTATTTCTTCCTAAATAAAAATATGAACTTTGTACAACTGATAGATTTGTGTGGAGGGATTGCCTGAAATGAAATTTGTATAGATGACACATATTCAAATCAAGGAAAGAAGTAATGAGTGTTGCCTTGGGTCAAGGTCTTGAATATGTCAAGATAGTTTAAATTAAGGCACACGGATGACAATAATGGAAACTTAAACTGTAGAGTCACTGGCTTAGATAAATACGTATTTAATATATTATAAGAAGTGACAGGAACTGAGTCGCATTTTCTTGCTTCCAATCTTTTTGAGTGTTTTCCTCGATAATTAACAATCATAGTGAAGAAAGTATTACTCAAAAGAAGTTCCATCACTCAAACTAATATGTGGACAAACTACTTAGGTATTTTATTGTTTTATATAATTAAGTTATGAATATGTGTGGCAACATGTTAATTTTCAAGTTACAGTTATGAATGTCACAGCCAGGCATTTGCTTAGTATTGACATATTGAGAAAAAAGAATTTTGAATTCTGGTAGGAGTGCTTGATTGAGCAAAAGGGAAAAAACTGGCTGAGGAGAAAATACACATTTTTTTCTAGAAAAAGGCAATTATATCAGACGGTCATTGAATCCTTGGTAACAAATACTACGTCACTAAATTTATTTACTCTCCAAAGTCCTTGAATGTACAGCCATCACACAATTTGCATGCCAATACTTCTTGGAATGCCTATATTTGAAAGTCACTGATCCATTTCCATCCCTTCCTCTGATCAAAGTCCAAATTGGCCATCTATGCAACTGTGACAGTATCATGTCATTCCTCCTCCTGCTTGATATGTCTGCACTGTTGACCAAACTATACTTCTGAAATTCCTCTCCACCCTCATTCATCTTGCTGGTTCTGTATTCTCACAATCTTAAGATGTAGGAGCAGAAGTAGATTTTTGAGTCTGCTCTGCCATTCATTGAGATTAAGGTTTGTCTGATAAACCTCAACATCACTTTTATCCCTTTGCCATAACCCTTGATTACTTTTTAAGAATTTGTCTATCTTAGTGTTTAATATACTTATCAAACCAACCTCTACAGTTCTCTGTGATAAAGAACATGGAACATAGAACAGTGCAGCACAGTACAGATCCTTCACCCCTCAATGTTGGGCCAGCCTTCTATCTAAATCTAAGATCATACTAATCTATATTCTCTTCATTGTGCTAATATCCTTGTGCCTATCCAAGAGTCGCTTAAATTTGCCTAATGTATCTGACTCTACTGCCACTGCTGGCAGTGCATTCCATGTACCTACCACTCTCTGAGCAAAGAACAGACCTCTGACATCTCCCCTAAACCTTCCTCCAGTTACCTGAAAATAATTCCCCCTCGTGATAGACATTTCCACCATGGAAAAAGTCTGGCTATCCACTCTATCTATGTCTCTCAACATTTTGTACAACTCTATCAAGTCACGTGGGCAGCACGGTGGCTCAGCAGTTAGCACTGCTGCCTCACAGCACCAGGGTCCCAGGTTCGATTCCAGCCTTGGGTGACTGTCTGTGTGGAATTTGCTCATTCTCCCCATGTTTGCGTGGGTTTCCTCTGGGTGCTCCGGTTTCCTCCACAGTCCAAAGATGTGCAGGTCAGGTGAATTGGCCATGCAAAATTGCCCATAGTGTTAGGTGCATTAGCTAGAGAGAGGTGGGACTGGATGGTTTGCTCTTCGGAGGGTCAGTATGGACTTGTTGGGCTGAAGGGCCTGTTTCCACACTGTAGGGAATCTAATCACCTCTCAGCCATCTTCGTGCCAATGAAAAAAGCTTGCTTCCTCAACATTTCTTCATAGGAGATGTCCTCCAGTCCAGACACATCCTGGCAAATCTCCTCTGCATGCTCTGTAAAACTTCCACATCTTTCCTATAATAAGGCAACCAGAACTGAACACAAAATTCCAAGTGTGGTCTAATCAGAACTCTATAGAGCTGCAGCATAACCTCGCAGCTCTTTAACTCATTCCTCCTGCTACTGAAAGACAACACACCATACGTCTTCTTAAAAACTGTATCAACCTGGGTGGCAACTTTGAGGAATCTATAGACATCGACCCCAAGATCCCTCTGTTCCTGCACACTGCCATGAGTCCTGCTTTTAACCTTGTATTCTGCATTCAAATTTGATCTTCCAAATTAAATCACTTCATACTTTTCCAGGTTGAACTCTGCCATTTATCAGCCTAGTTCTGCATCCTGTCAATGTCTCCTTGCAACCTACAACAGCCCTCCATGTTATCCACAACTCCACCAACCTTCGTGTCATCAGCACATTTACTAACCCACCCTTCCACTTCCTCATCCAGATTGTAGAGATTAACTACTCTCTGATAGAACATAGAACATAGAACAATACAGCGCATAACAGGCCCTTCGACCCTCGATGTTGCACCAACCTGTGAACTAATCAAAGCCCACTCCCCTACACATTCCCATCATCATCTATATGCTTATCCAAGGACTGTTTAAATGACCCTAATGTGGCTGAGTTAACTACATGGGCAGGCAGGGCATTCCACACCCTTACCACTCTCTGAGTAAAAAACCTGCCTCTAACATCTCTTAAATATATCACCCTTCAATTTGCAGCTGTGTCCCTTTGTACAAACCAATGTCATCATCTGAGGAAAAAGACTCTCACTGTCCACCCTATTTAATCCTCTGATCATCTTGCATGTCTCTACTAAATGCCCTCTTCGCCTTCTTCTCTCCAGTGAGAACAGACCCAAGTCCCTCAGCCTTTCCTTGTAAGACCTTCCCTCCAGACCGGGCAACATCCTGGTAAATCTCCTCTGCACCTTTTCCAATGCTTCCACATCCTTCCTGTAATGCAGCAACCAGAACTCTACATAATATTCCAAGTGAGGCGGCACTAGCATTTTGTACAGGTGCAGCATGGCATCACAGCTCTGGAATTCAATCCCTCTACCAATAAAACTTAATACACCGTATGCCTTCTTAACAGCACTATCAACCTGGGTGACAACTTTCAGGGATCTATGCACATGGACACCAAGATCCCTCTGCACATTCACACTACCAAGAATCTTTCCATTGACGCAGTATTCTGCTTTTCTGTTATTCTTCTCAAAGTGAATCACCTCACACTTAGCTACATTGAACTCCATTTGCCACCTCTCAGAACAATTCTGCAGTTTATCCAAGTCCCCCTGCAACCTGTAACATTCTTCCACACTGTCCACTACTCCACCGACTTTAGTGTCGTCTGCAAACTTACTAACCCTTTCACCTATGCCAGCATCCAAGCCATTTATGAAAATGACAAACAGCAGTGGTCCCACAACAGATCTTTGTAGCACACCACTAGTAACCGGACTCCAGGCTGAAAATATTCCATTAACCACCACTCACTGCCTTCTTACAGAAAGCCAGTTTTTAATCCAAACTGCGACATCACCCTCAATCCTATGCCTCTGCATTTTCTCCAAAAGCCTACCATGTGTAACCTTATCAGAGGCTTTACTGAAGTCCATGTACACCATGTCAACTGCCCTACCCTCATCCACATGCTTGGTTACCTTCTCAAAAAGCTCAATGAGGTTTGTGAGACACGACCTGCCCTTGACGAAACCGTATTGACTATCTGCAATCAAATTGTTGGCTTGCTCGATGATTGTAAATCCTATCTCTTATAATCCTTTCTCAAAACTTTTCCTCCAACAAACATAAGGCTCACTGGTCTACAATTACCTGGGTCATCTCTACTGCCTTTCTTGAACAAGGGCACAACATTTGCAATCCTCCAGTCCTCTGGTACTAAACCTGTAGACAATGACAACTCAATGATCAAGGCCAAAGTCTCCACCATCTCCTCCCTAACTTCCCAGAGAATCCTCAAATAAATCCCATCCAGCCCAGGGGATTAATCTACTTTCATACCTTCCAGAATTGAGAACACCTCCTCCTTACTAACCTGAATCCTTTCTAGTCTAATAGCCCAAATCTCAGTGTTCTCCTCTACAATAGTCTCCTTTTCTTGAGTGAAAACTGATGAGAAATATTCATTTAGCACCTCTCCAAAAACAACTTCCCATGTTTATCTTGGACTTTTAATCCTCACATACCTATAGAAAGCTTTAGGGATCTTTTTTATTCTACCTGCTAAAGACTGCTCCTGCCCCCTTCTTGCTCTTCTTAACTCTCTTTCAATCCTTCCTAGCTAATCTTTAACTCTTCATCGCCGCATCTGAACCATCTTGTCTCAACGTCACATAAGCCTCCCTCTTCCGCTTAACAAGAGATACAATTTCTTCAGTAAACCACGGTTCCCTTACCTTATCACTTCTTCCCTGTCTGACAGGAACATGCCTATCAAGGACATGCAATATCTGTTCCTTAAACCAGTTCCACATTTCGATTGTCTCCATTCCCTGCATTTTTCTACCCTATTCTATGCCTCCTAAGTACTTCCTAATCGCATTATAATTGCCCTTCCCCCATCGATAACTCTTACCCTGTGGCATGTAACTATCCCTTTCCATCACTAAATTAAACTCTCTCTCTTTCTCTCTCTCTCTCTCTCTCCAAAGTGCTCACCCACCACTAAATCAAACACCTGGCCTGGTTCAGTTACCAAGTACCAGATCCAGTGTGGCTCCCCTCTTGTCGAACCTTTAACATTCTGCGTCAGGCAACCTTCCTGCACACATTGGAAAAAAATGGATCCACCCAACATACTGGAGTTATAGCATTTCCAATCAATGTTGAGGAAGTTAAAGTCCCCCATAATGACCGACTTGCTCCTTTCACTTCAACCCAGAATCATTTTGCCAGTCCTCTCCTCCACATCCCTGGAACTTTGCAGAGGCCTGTAAAAAACTCCCAGCAGTGTGATATCTCCTCTCCTGGTTCTAACCGCAGTCCTTACCACCTCAGTAGATGTGTCCTCATCAAAAGTTCTTTCAACCACCATGATACTGTCCTTGACTAACAAAGCCACACCTCCCCCTCTTTTACCACCTTCCCTGTTCTTGAGGAAAGTTCTAAATCCTGGAATCTGCAACATCCATTCCTGACCCTGCTCTATCCATGTCTCTGAAATGGCCACAACATCGAAGTCACAGTTACCTATCCATGCTGTAAGCTCACCTACCTTATTCCGGATACTCCTGGCGTTGAAGTAGACACACTTCAATGTAGCTTGCTATCTGTCAGCACACTCCTGTAACCATGAAATTCAGTCCATATTCTCCCTATTCACATTCTCCTGTGCACTGGAACTGCACCACAGGTTCCCATCCCCCTGCTGAGCCTGTTTAAATCCACCCGAATAGCACTAGCAAATATCCCACCCAGGATATTAGTACCCCTCTGGTTCAAGTGAAGACCATCCTGTGTGTAGAGGTCCCACCTTCCCCAGAATGAGCCCCACTTAACCATATATCTGAAACCCTCCCTCCTGCACCATCCCTGCAGCCACGTATTCAGCTGATATCTCTCCCTGTTCCTCACCTTCCTATCTCGTGGCACGGGTAACAAACTAGAGATAACAACTCTGTCTATTCTAGCTCTCACCATCCACCCTAACTCCCTGAAATCCTGCCTTACACCCCTATCTCTCTTTCTACCTATGTCATTGGTACCTATGTGGACCATGACTTGGGGCTGGTCACCCTGTCCCTTCAGGACCCCAAAGACATGATCCGAGACATCACGGAGCCTGGCACCTGGGAGGCAACATAACAACCATGAGTCTCTTTTGTTCCCAACAAACCTTCTATCTGACCCTGTAAATATTGAGTCCCCAATGCCTAACACTCTCCTCCTTTCCCCCTCTTCCCTTCTGTGCAACAGGGGCAGACTCTGTGCCAGAGACCTGCACCCTAATGAATGCCCCGGTGTGTCACTCCCCGCAACAGTATTCAAAATGGTATACTTGTTTTTCAAGGGAACGACCACAGGGGATCCCTGCACTGACTGTTTTTTCCTCCTTCAAACAGTTACCCAGCTTTCTTCGTGCCTAAGAGTAACTACATTCCTTTAACTCTTATCTATCACAGACTCTGCCTCCTGAATGATAGAAGAAATTATTTCTCATCTCTCACTTAAATGGGTGACCACTGATTCTGGGATTATGCTCTCTGGTCCCCTTGGCTCTACCACATGGGAAAACAACCTCCATGCATATTTTTTTAAAATTCATTTGTAGGATGTGGGCTTTTCTGTATGGCCAGAATATATTGCCAATCCCTAGTTGACCTTGAGAAAGTGATGGTGAGGTACCTTCATGAACTGCTGCAGTTCATCTGCTTTGGGTTGACCCACAATGCCATTAGAGAGGGAATTTCTGGATTTTGACAGTGAAGGAACAGCAGCATATTTCCAAGTCAGGATGGTGAGTCACTTGGAAAGGAACTGCAGTTGGTGGTGCCCTTGACTTTCTAGATGGAAGTGATTGTGGGTATGGAAGTGCTGTCAGAGGATCTTTGGTGAATTTCTGTAGTGTAATTGTGGACAGTACAGCTGATGCTACTGAGTGTTGGTGGTGAAGCAAGCGGATGTCTTGCCAATCAAGACGGCTGCTTTATCCTCGATGCATCTAACCTGCCAAGTCCCCAAAGAATCTTGTATGTTTCAATAAGGTTGTTTCTCATTCTTCTAAACTGAAATGAGTATAGGGCCAACCTACTCCACCTCACCTTTTAAGAAAATCCTTCCATACCTGGGGTGAATCTGGTGAACCTTGTCTGGAATGCCATGATTCAAGAACCCCCAACTCCCTTTGTGATGTCACTTTCTGTAGTTTTTCTCCATTTAAACAATGTTCAGCGTTTCTATTCTTCCTGCAAAAGTGCATAACCTCGCACTTCCCCACTTATATTTCAGCTGTCAATTTTTTGTCCAATCATTCAACCTGTCTATATCCCCCTGCAGACTCTTGTGCCATTCTTACCCCTTGCCTTTCCACCTATTATTCTGTTGTCCACAAATTTGGCTATAATACATTCACTTCTTTCATCCAAGTCATACTATCTTTTATAAATAATTGTGGCCTAAACAATAATACCTGTGACATTCTACAAGGTACAGATTGCCATCCTGAAAATGCCCCCATTATCCCAAATGTCAGCCTTCTATTTACTAGCCTATCCATTATCCAATCTAATTTAGTACCTCCAATACAGTCAGTTCTGCTATAACACGGCAGGTCCATTCTCATGCAATCCCATGTTACCAGAAAATAATGTAATAGCAGCACCATTTAAACCAATGGGGCCAGAATCGCACTATAACCAATACATGCTTTAAAACTTTGCAGTTTAGAAACAATGGCCCCAATTCATCAATCATGTTCAAGCAAATTCATATTAACAAAACATGTGTTATCGCAGAACGACCTGTACCATGGGCTTTTATCATATAAGGTAGTTAATGTATGATACTTTATCAAATGTATTCTGGAAATCCAGAAATATTACACCCACTGTTTCCTCTTTATCTATTTTGCTTGTTACTTCCTTAAAGAATGCTAATAAATTTGTCAAGTATGATTTCCCTTTCATGAAATCATGCTGACTGTGCTTGATTATACAATGTATTTCTAAATGCTCTGGTTAACATGCTTTATTTTAGACTTACTTTCCTAATGGCAGATCTTAAGTTAAGTAACCAATAGTCACCTGTTTTTTGTCTGCTTTTCTTTTCAAAAATGAGTGTCTCATTGACAGTTTTATAGTCCACTAGAACTTTTCCAGGATCTAAAAATTTTGGGGGGCAATTACTACCAGTGCATCCATTATCTCGGTAGCTATCTCGATGCATTCCATAACGTCCAGGGATCATGTGGGTTTTCAGCCTCATTAGTTTCCCGAGCATAGTTTTGCTGGAGATACTCTGTATTTATTTCCTCTCTCACTTTTGATCCTTGATTATTTAGTATCATTGGAATGTATTAGTATCTTCTATACTGAAGACTAATCCAAAGTATTCATTCATCTTTTCAGCCATTTCATGGTTCCAATTATTATTTCCTCAGCCTCATTCTATAAGGAATTTATGTTCATGTTGAGTGAGGATTAGAATTGATAATGCACTTGGTTGGATTCTTATCCATTCAGGCATGGTCAGATAAACATTTAAAAATGCTTCTCTTCCTGCTCTTTGATCATCTCCATTGTGTTCCTCGATGATCTAAACTTTCTTTCCAAATGTCTCCTTTATATACTGTCCTTTAATTATCCTATGCACAAATATAGCATTGGTTTCCATATGACCTTTGATGGCACTCAGCTCGACCTCACCACCAATTCTCTCAATCCCTTCTCTATCTTAATGTAATGTGTTGTTCAGCACCTGGTATTCAATGTGCCAAAAAATAATGCAGCCAAATAATGATAAGACTAAAGCCACTACCATTGGATCCCAGCAAAAAACTCCATTTCTTTCCCACTGAAATCAGTCACCTCCCTTGAGACTGTCTGAGGCCAAACCAGATAGCTCACAATCTTTCTTTCATAGTTGAGTCCAGTATATTTTACACATCCATGCAATCTCTAAAACTGTCTCCCTTCATGCCAATAATATGACCCAATTCTAAACCTGCTTAAGCTCATCTGGTGCTAAAATTCGCCATGCACATGTTACCTCTTTATTTGACTATTTCAAAGTCAACTAGGAGAAAGTGAGGACTGTAGATGCTGGAGATCAGAGCTGAAAAATGTGTTGCTGGAAAAGCGCAGCAGTTCAGGCAGCATCCAAGGAGCAGGAGAATTCACGTTTTGGGCATAAGCCCTTCTTCAGGAAGGGCTTATGCCCAAAACGTGAATTCTCCTGCTCCTTGGATGCTGCCTGAACTGCTGCGCTTTTCCAGCAACACATTTTTCAGCTCTGATCTCCAGCATCTACAGTCCTCACTTTCTCCTAGTTGACTTTGAAATAGTCAAATAAAGAGGTAACATGTGCATGGCGAATTTTAGCACCAGATGAGCTTAAGCAGGTTTAGAATTGGGTCATATTATTGGCATGAAGGGAGACAGTTTTAGAGATTGCATGGATGTGTAAAATATACTGGACTCAACTATGAAAGAAAGATTGTGAGCTATCTGGTTTGGCCTCAGACAGTCTCAAGGGAGGTGACTGATTTCAGTGGGAAAGAAATGGAGTTTTTCAGGAAGGGCTTATGGCCGAAACGTCGATTCTCCTGCTCCTTGGATGTTGCCTGACCTGCTGTGCTTTTCCAGCAACACATTTTTCAGCTATTTCAAAGTCAGGTGAGCACCAGATATGAGAACTGCTTCTTATCTTCTGTTATCAGATTTATGAATGGACCTCTCATAAATTGGATCTTTCTTTGCACCCTGTCTGTAGCTGCAACACTATATCCTACATTCTGTTCTATTACACTGATATACTTATGTAAGGTATGATTTGTCTGAATAGCACACGAAACAATACTTTTCATTCTATCTCACTAATTACCTCTGCAATTGCTGTTCTACATAGTATTCTATTTAAGCAATACCTAGAATTCAATATTTTCTCACCTGACCAGACATTTCCACTTCAATCAGGATCTGAAAAAATATGATGTCAATCAAAAAATTAGATTTGCCACATCAGGAAAAAGAAAAATCTGATTTGGTGCGTAAGGTTTTAACAACTAGATGAATATCTCGCTAGTGAGCAGTGAGTGACTTAGTTCTGCATATTAACATCTAATTACTTCATAATCTTACCTCATTTATATGCAGCTTGCTACTTTCCCAGGCAGTGAAAAGAAACTAGATGGCCACAGTTCCTGACCTGAAACCCTGAGGGGGTACCTGGCAACTACAACTCATCTGTGTCTTCTCCAGGTGTCTACTTTGGGAAGCATTCCCAAACACCTCAGGGTACACTCTGTGGGTAGCAAAGGCCTGCAGCTTTAATCCATGGAAGTTGGCATTGGAAATGCGCCAGCCTCACCACACCTTCATGGTATATTTTTCACTCACACACAGCAGTTCAGCTCTTTGATTCTGCACTTCAGAGCTCACAAACATATTTTATTGCAGTGCTGCTGTCAGGGGGTTTTGCAGACAGGAATAGACACCCATTTCATGAATTAGAACAGGGTGCATCTCAGGGCTCTGAGCTTGCTTTATTAACTTTCAGTCACTTTGCCCTTACAGGAATGCTCATAGCATTGATGTTTTGCCTCACCTTACCTCACCTCACATTTTTCTGCATTGCCACCTCATTTAGCAGTCAAACGTTGAGAGTACTTCTGTCTAGCCTTGCCTTTTAGTGCAGATACAAATACAGGCAGCTTATCATGTTTGCTGTCAATGATTAGTCGAGGAAGCTGATAGGTTGATATACATTAATGTCATATCTATAGCATGAAAACCAAATGGGCCATGTCTCAAAATCTAAGGAGATATTCCTCAGTCAGGGGGACTGTCATCAGCCAGGGGATATTGACACAGTGAGTAAAGTGCAGCATCTGATTTCAGTCCAGAGGTTTGGATAAAGTCAGTTAGCCACTTGGGGCATTCAGCTTCTGGAGTTCCGGTTTTTGTACTGTGTAAGTCCACAGAAATTGGTGAGAAACACGTGCTTTTGAAAACTCAGGATCAACAGAAACCTCCAGTAGAAGTGGAGCAGTCTCTATACGCAGAGCTTACAGTGAAAAGTGCTCTCACGATGTGGCAAAATTGCAGGAAACCCGCAGCCATTCATCTTCCATACAATATCATGAAGATGAGAGAGGGGCAGTGGTTCTATACTCTGTATGGAGGTGGGTATCGGAACACCATGACATAATGATGCCTCGCATATCTGCAATGCGATGCTTTCTTCCACAAGGGACATTGCAATCTGTAAAATGTCTCCTCAACATGAGATTCCCATGCTTGTCAGGTCTTGAGGTTTGCTGCAGTACAATACAGTTGTACAAAATAGTTTGGATGCTTTCGTCCAGATTGCTGGAGGTTGCAGTGAAGATGAGTGATAGATGGTAAGGAACTGTGAGAGCCAGGCTTGTACCCATTTGAAAAATGAGAATGTTCATCAGAAGGGACATCACATTCATCAACTTATGGTGCAGTATCGTTGAATACAGCAAAGCTAGCAGCATTTGTCCAGCAAATATTTTCAATGGAACTATGTTGCATACTGTCGTCTGTCATTGATTGTAAATGTTTTGATACTGCAGAGACCAGCATACCCTCTTTAATCATCACTGCAAATTCAGCTTCCTGGTCTGTTTGTTTTTTTTTTTGCTTTTTCTGTTGCTTCATTAAGGTCAAGCTTAGAAACTAGCAAAAGCTTTCACAGCACTGGATGCTCTCTCATTCAATCAGCGTGTTTCCAGCTGGCACAGGACCTATAGAAATAATAGCTGTTCAGCAGTCGTGGCTGGTATATTGTGTGGTGAAAATGTGGCTAGCTTTACAGGCTTAATCCTTTTTGTGCAGCTAATTTGATCATGGAACTGTTGATGAAAAGTGAACATGAATTTATAATGTGATAGCTGAAAATGTGTTGCTGGAAAAGCGCAGCAGGTCAGGCAGCATCCAAAGAACAGGAGAATCGACATTTCAGGCTTAAGCCCTTCTTCAGGAATGCCTGAAACATCGATTCTCCTGTTCCTTGGATGCTGCCTGACCTGCTGCGCTTTTCCAGCAACACATTTTCAGCTCTGATCTCCAGCATCTGCAGCCTTCACTTTCTCCTTTATAATGTGATAACCTATTTGCAATGAAGTTTTAGCCATGGCACTTATGTCCCGTCTTGATATTTTCCTTTTCCTTCAACTTGCATTATGTTTAGGTGCAGTCCCAGGATCTGCAGCTGGAGTGGTGGGAATCTGGCCTATGGTGGAGCCTGCTGGCCTTGGAATTTTAGCCAGGTGACCCTTGGGGCATTTGTAGCTCAAGGGTCCATGCATGCTGAGAGTGTCCTGACAAGATAAGGAATACCCTTCTTGGTTAGGTGTCCACAGTGTTGAGGGTTGCAGCAAGATAGAAGTGGAGAGTCCTCTGGAATGTCCTGATGAAACATGTGATGGCCTGAATGTGGTTCCTTCTCCAGCTAGGCACTTCCTGATGTCACCCTGTCTGTGAATGAAAAAAGAGAACTTGGAATATGGTCAAAATCCTTCATTCCCTTATCACAAATCTTCCTATTGTTCAGTAAAGTTAAGTTTTCACTGCTTTTTGGCTTTGAGCAAGTTGATGTTATTCAGTTGACTACATCATATAAAGAGGAAAGCACGCATTATTCCTCAAAAGTGAGAAGTGTTAATTTTTTGATGAATCCACATAGGTTTACTATCTATATTTTATAATGAATCTCAACATTCCTTTGAGTTTTTAGTGACATTTACCCCCGTGCCATGCAGCATTCTTCAGAAGGTTAGCGTTTTTAAAATTTACTTGCATAACATGGGCATTGCTGTCTGGGCCAGCAGTTATTGCCCAATCCTCGTGGCCCTTGAGAAGGTAGTGGTGAGCTGCCTTCCTGATCTGCTCCAGCCCATGTGCTGCAGATTGACGCACATTGCCATTAGGGATGGAATTCAAGGATTTTGACCAAAGAATACTGAATGAAATCGATATGTTTCTAAATCAGGATGGTGAGTGATTTGGAGGAAAACTTGCAGGTGATGGTGTTTCCATGTATCTCCTGCCCTTGTCCTTCTTAGCACTCACGGTGATTTTGGAAGGTGCTGTCTCAGGATGCTTGGTGAATTCCTGCAGTGCATCTTGTTAGTAGTACACACTGCTGCGACTGAATGTTGGTGATGAAGGTCATGATGTTTGTGGATGTGGCACCATTCACACAGGCCATTTGTCCTGTTAGTTTCAAGCTTTTTGAGTGTAGTTCAGGCTACATTCATCCAGGGAGGTGGGGAGTATTCCATCAGACCCCCTGACTTGTGCTTTATAGATGGTGGGCAGGCTGTGGGGAGTCAAGAGATGTATTACTCGCTGCAATACTCCTAGCTTCTGACTTGGTCTTGTAGCCACTGAATTTATATATCTAGTCCAATTGAGTTTCTGGGTGAATGGTAACCCCCAGGATGTTGACAGTAGGGATTTCAATGATGATAACACCATTGAATGTCAGTGAGCCGTGGTTAGGTTTTCTCTTATTGGAGATGTCATTGCCTGGCTTTCATCATCTCCAATCAGGAAAAGCTTCATTCTCGTCAATCAAGTAGTAATATTAGACAATACAATGACGCTTAACTTGGCATCAAGTATGAAATGAGTTAGATGACTGTTAACTTGTATGAACTCTGTTATATCTGGTTCAAATGAGTAATTTATTACCCATAAGAATAGGAGAGTCATGATAAGCAGAGAAGGTTTATAAATGAACACTTAATAGTTAGTTACTTTACATGAGAGTCTCTTGTGAGATCTGAGATTTAAGAGTAAGTACACATTGCTACGTTGACTTTTACACTGAACTTGCAACTGGAACTGGAACTGAATTAGAATTAGAACTGGCTAACTTCTCCCAGGAATAGTCGTTTATTTCCTGATAGGTGGAACTTTTTGCATGATGTTAGTTACCACTTTGAGTTTATGATTGTTTTATGCAACAATCTGTTGTCTTCAGATTGTGATCATTGTGTTCATGTGAGTTTTATTTTACAGATGTAGACTACATTAAAGCATCTCCAGATCTGGAAGATGGTTTACCTACCTGGGCTCCCAGGTTTGGATCACAGCATGTTGAAAACTTAGAACCCGATGAGTACCAGTCTAACATCTACATGGGAGGCACTCCAGTCATGCTGTCCAGCAAACAGGAGCAAGTTGTCAAGCAGGATGGGCAGCATTCTGCCTCGTCGACTAAAAAGAAGAAGAAGCGCACTAAACGATCAGAAAAGCGAGAAAGCAAATCTACCAAGGAGGAACCAGAAAATGAGTAATGCCAATTGCCATGGCAAGCTAGTAACTCTCAGTAACCAGGTCAGATCACAAGTTAGGCACAAGGGTTCTTAAATTCAATTTAATGTCACATTTGTAAAAGGTATTGTTGTGTGTCCACAAATCTTAATTTGTTTGACTTGGATGTTTTATAATTCTAGTTAAAGTGTTTTATTTAGCATTGCTCCACTTCTTATGTCAAACAGTTTTAATTTCTTCTCTGTTCAACTGTAACCACATGAAAGTCAACAGCAAAAGCAATGTAAAAAAACAATCTGCTAACATACGGTCTAAGCCAACACCTTTTTGTGAAATATGTATTATTAATTTTTACACCCTTAGTGTCGTATCTCAAGGTCTGACCACGGAACAGTTTAACTGTACTATACATGTTTAAAGTGAAAAATTATATATGATGTCAGTGAATATTGATTAAATCTTGAAATAACCAGCTGAGGAAACAATCAAAATTCACCTGAGATGAGTGAAAACAAATGTACGCAAAATCTGAAAGCTGTGTTAAGCAGTGCTTATTTCCAGTGCCAATGCATAAAGAGTTTTATTCCACAGGAATCTGAATGAAACAGTTCGTGAATCAATGCATGTCATGCCAAACTAGTGGCTGCAATTTCTCCATGTCTCAATAAACTGTGACTTGGATTGAAGAACAGCATGTATTTGCCATTACTTTTGTGGTATTTAAACATCTGACAGTTAGAGATATTTTCCTCTCTATATAAAGTTAGAGAGAATAATCTGACTGAATTATTATGAAAACTTGGAAACAAAATGAATGAAATTTCTTTAAGTACACATTCAGAGCAAAATGCACCTTTGTGTATCTGACAGAATGGGGGAGAAACAGTAAGCTGGCTTCAGCTACTCGCTTTAGCTAGGTTAGTCTGTTATTGCTTAATATTCATTTGAAGCATTTTGTACATTATTGACATTGGAAATCATAAAAATACTTCAATTTTGTCCCCATCACCTGTGGCCAACTATGCATTTTTGTTACATTTGTACCAAAGGTGGCTTTCTTTCTCAATCACTTCTAATGTAACCTTTTATGCTTAGTTTATTTTCAGATGTATTCTGTTTTTGCATGTGTAAGTAAATGTGATCCGGACAATCTTTACCATGTATGTGTTTTTAATGACTAATTATTTTAATTCTGTAGTGTTAAAGCTTTCTGCATACAGATGAGTGTCTTAGCTAAAGTAGCTCTTTATTCAGTCCTCAATATCGGTGCATCTACAATTTTGTCACACTGTTTGCAACTATGTGAGAAAAGAATTCAGCCTTATGGAGCTGAATGCAAATTCCTAGCTGGTGTTTTTGTTCAACAACAAAACCCTTAAAGTAAGTAAACATCTCAGGCCACAAACAGGCACTTTATCGGAGCTGACACAAGCCAAAGAAGGAGAAATTAGGAGGGTTAGATAAAAGCGTGTTAACAACATAGGTTTTAAGGAAGACCTGAGCAGTGACAGATATTGAGATATTGAGCATTTTAGGAAACAAACTGCATAGCTTAGAGTTATGGCAGTTGAAACTATGAATCATTAGTTGTAGGATTTGAGTGAACAGTGCAGAAAAGGCCAGAGGCCAGTTGTTCCAACTGTTATGGGACTAGAAAATGTCAGATAAATAGAGAGAGTGAGAACATGTAGGGATTTGAATACAACATAGAGGATTTTAAAATTGAAGCACTGTTGGATCAATAACCTAATTAGATCAGCATTCACAAGAATCACGGATGAATAAGACTGGTTAGTCTGTAAGCATCAGAATTTTTAATTAAGTGAAGTACATCTTCTCCAAATCATGCTTCATTCATCTTTTATGGGTACAAAATGTAGTTTATTTAAGATTAGCAGAAATATTTTCTAATATAAGCAACATCCACAAAACAAAACACAGTTAAAAGTTTTTGTATTAACACAGTCAAGTCAACTCCCTGGGAATTCAATTACACCGCAAAATGTTACGTGCTGTATTGACCAGATGCCATCTCACTTCTCTTCTGTTTCCATGAACAAGCCAGTTATGTAGGAAATTGTGACATTTTCCAAGTAGTCCCATGAATGGGTGCAGAGCACAATTTTATTGGTTGCCATTTTGCAAGAATCCTGTTCCCTTCATAAAAGTATATGAAATGGGAATGTGTGTAAGCTGCATAGTCCTTAAATTCGACTCCACTATTCAATAAAATAATGATTGACCTTTTACTTCAATCCTATCCTCTGCACAATCCATTTAGAGTCTCCATTCAATTCTCCCAAAATATTCACTAATAATATTCAACCTTTTATTACATGTTTACTATAACATGAAATTGAGAAGATTATCTCTAATTCATATTAAAGCAAAATATTGCGGATGCTGGATATCTAAAACAAATACAGAGAATGTTGGAGAAAATCAGCAGATCTGGTAGCATCTGTGCGGAGAGAAAGGCTTTGAAATGCCTTAATTAATAGTACTGCTTACTGAATCAATGGACAGACAAAATGGAGGAAAAACAGAAACTATAATGCCTTCTTAAAACTTAGAGATGTTGTGCATGCACAATTTCAGCACATCATAATGCTTTATCATGCATTTCTGAGTTTCTCTTGAGTATTGAAATAAAAACTATAATAACAACTTATATTTATATGGAATTTTTAACATAGTAAAAAATAGCAAGGCATTTCACAGGACTGTTATCGGCAACATGTAACACTAGCCGCTTATGGATATTTTCTGAAACTTATTAAAGAAAGATAAATTGGTAAAGAAGTGGAAAGGCTTAATGAGTGAATTCCAGAGTCTGAAGCTAAGGCAACTGAGCACATTGCCATCTTTCAAATCAAAAATGCACAACGCCACAGAGATTTGAAAACCAGAGTAAGAATTTTGGAAAATTGGGAGTTATAGGTTCTGGGAAGCCATGCAGATCAATGAACAGAACAACAATAAGTTAACCAGACCTAAGAATATAATAAATAGGAGCAGGGGTAGACCATGAAGATGCACAATCAAACTTGAAAGGGTTCAGAAAACCCTTCCAGGGTTGGAGGATTTGAGCTATAGGGCAAGGCTGAACAGGCTGGGGCTGTTTTCCCTGGAGCGTCAGAGGATGAGGGGTGACCTAAGAGGTTTACAAAATTATGAGGGGCATGGATAGGGTAAATTGGCAAAGTCTTATCCTTGGGGTCAAGGAGTCCAAAACTAGAGGGCATAGGTTTAGGATGAGAGGGGAAAGATATAAGAGAGACCTAAGGGGCAACCTTTTCACGCAGAGGGTGGTATGTGTATGGAATGAGCTGCCAGAGGAAATGGTGGAGGCTGGTACAATTGCAACATTTAAGAGGCATTTGGATGGGCATATGAATAGGAAGGGTTTGGAGAGATATGGGCCAGGTGCTGGCAGGTGGGACTAGATTGGGTTGGAATATCTGGTCGGCATGAACGGGTTGGACCAAAGGGTCTGTTTCCATGCTGTACATCTCTATGACTCTATAACTCCAGTCACCATGGGGCGGCACAGTGGCTCAGTGGTTAGCACTGCTGCCTCACAGCACCCAGAGACCCGGTGTTGATTCCAGCCTTGGATGACTGTCTGTGTTGTGTTTGCACATTCTCCCCATGTCTGCACGGGTTTCCTCCAGGTGCTCTGCTTTCTTCCCACAGTCCAAAGATATACAGATGAGGTGAATTGGCCTTGCTAAATTGCCCATAGTGTTCCAGGATGTGTAGGTTAGGTGCATTGGTCTGGGGTAAATGTAGGGTAGTGGAATGGGTCTGGGTGGGTTACTCTTCGGAGGGTCAGTGTAAATTTGTTGGGCTGAAGGGCCTGTTTCCACATTGTAGGGATTCCAGATGTAATATCATACAAGTTAGGATAGGAACAATATGGCTTTTCACATCAGTTCAAGTTTATTAAGAATGGAGAATAGGAGGCCAAGCAAGAGAACTTTATAATTGTCAAATTGACATTATTTGATGGCCATTCCTTGCTAATTCACTCAATTGTAAAAAAGGGCATAAGAAGTTTCACTTTGTGATTTTCAAAAGTTATTCTCTGAACATTCTTTTGGTGAAGGTTGATGGTTATATTAAAACTATGTGTTTTGATTGGAATAAATCATCTTGAACAATTCCTTAGAAAATAGCTAAAATCACACAACACCTGGTTATAGTCCAACAGGGTTAGAACACAGAACAGAGAACAATACAGCGCAGTACAAGCCCTTTGGCCCTTGAGGTTGCGCTGACCTGTGAACTAATCTAAGCACATTCTCCCTAAACTATCCCATCATCATCCATATGCTTATCCAAGGAACACTAGCTTTTGAAGCACTGTTTCTTCTTCCACAACTACCTGAGGAAGAAGCAGCACTTCAAAAACTAGTATTTCCAAATAAACCTGTTGGGCTATAACCTGGTGTTGTGTGTTTTTTAACTTTGTCCAACCTAGTTTAACAGCAATGCAACCAAGTCTTACAAAATAGCAGTATTTTTGTCTTCTGACCTTGCTAGCTTCTGACATCCATGTCCAGTGATGTCTGTACAATGAGAAACAATGTAATGAAAACAACCTTCCAACTTCTTTCCTTCTCCAGTTTCACCAACCTTGTTCTCCACTGCTATTCAACTTCTCTCTGCTCCTTCCAATAGCAGAAAACACAGGAGAAGCAGACTGATTGGAGGAGCAGGTCCTTTCAAAGATTTTCAGTGACATGTATGGTGGGTTGGAGTGAGGGATTTTTTTTTTTGCTTGATCATCCCTATGATTATTTTTCCTGGCTGATTTAGACGTTATGGTCCAATTATGTGTTCTGTCCTCATACATTCTGAGCACGGATACGGACTCAGGAATGCTGAGAAAGTTGTTGACTCTGCAGCAACATAGCTGCATGCCTTCAGGAAAATAAGGCAAATAAATTGAGTTGTCTGGAAATTGTTATTTTAGATAAGAATAGTTATTTTGCATTTGGATCTATATTAAATTCAGATGGGTCACAGCTAATTTTGCACTTCAATTAGAAAAGCAATCTTAAATTGCGAATGTCTGAAACAATTCCTGAACACGAGAAACCTGAAATTATGCAGTCTGATAACAATCTATTCTCAAATTCCTTTCTCTACTAAAATAGTAGGATGCTGAGTTTTAGGCAAACACAATATATTACCTCTCAATTTCCTCAGTTTGACATTTAAAAGATTTTCTTCTGCTTTATAAATAGAAAGGTGACATGCACTTTCAATTTAATGAAAGGGAAATATTACAGTCCCTCTAGACAACAAATGACTGACAGTCGAGATAACAACCATGGTCAAAGACCTTACTTCTACTGCATTACCTACAAACTGCACAAGACAGAAAAATATAAGTCCCTATTGCCAGTTATATTATGCTACTGATCTGAAAACCACGAATTACAACTGATTGAAATATTCACAAGCACTTTGTTACTTGCTACCACTTTTTCCTGAAATTGAATATTTGTATGATTTTTTTCTCTAAGTTAACAAAATGGTTACCAAAGTATATGCATGTGTATACAATAAGCCTTTCTTTACCTGTTTTCTATGGTATATTTCCTTGAATTCATTTGATTCTATGCATTTCGGTAACATTTGATTCTTCTTACCAGTTCTTAAAGTACAAACACAGTGATACTGCTTATCAAACATTTACCTCACACTTATGCTTGAGTGAATGCAAGAAAAAGTAACAGCTGTAAATTAATATACTTGGGCACCAATGAAAGACTAGTTTTTTTTATTATTTACTTGTATGTGTGTATCCTTGGAAGGCTCAACTTTTTTTGCCCCTTTCTTATTGCCTTTAAACTGAGTTGCATGCTCGGACTATCAAAGATCAATTGTTGTGGATCTATGCCACGACAGCAGACAAGTATACTGGAAGGAAAAGAGCATCTGAAGTGTTATTCATTAAATTAAAAATACAATAACAATGATTCCAATTCAAGATCATCAAGTTATGTTGTTGGTATATTTCATCAATGAAGAATTGCAGGTATGCAGCAGGAAATGTGAGATAGTGGCCCTTCTCCCTTCTTTCTTCCCAATCCCACTCCCGATTAGGTCTGGGCATAGGGGAATATGGGCTCTGAATTTCTTTCTGGCTCATATCCACTGCCACCCACCAACCATTCGGCCTTTTTAAAGAACCATTAACCCAAATATATCAGGGGAATTGTGATACAGAAACATGACGCTACATCAGGTAATTACATTGAACTTCTGTATCACTTCTATTGAATATTGATTAATGTAAAGCAAAGAGGCTGCAAATCAGGATACAAGGGAGTAGACGCATAAATAAGAAGCAAGAAAAATGTCAATAAACTACCAAAAAGAAACTTTGAAATATTTGTGATGAATCAGTTCACAATGCATTATTAGATGAAACTCTCAAAGTTTGTCACGATCTCTATTTATTTTAGTGCATATTGACAGAAATTCCAGATTACTGCATAACATTTGACCAAATCAGTTGCCCGATACCAAGGCACTGGTAATGCAATGTGTCCACATGGTATTTCCGGAAACCACATTCCTACTTCACACCTTGAAAATTGGATAGCACCCTAAAGAATATTGATATGCTAGTGTTTTCAAGAATAATTCAGGTGCTAAAGATTTCCACTTACGTTTTGTTCTGAAGTTCAGAATAATCTATTATAATCAATTAACTGTTATCATCATCTGTAGGTAATAACAAAGCAT
Source organism: Chiloscyllium plagiosum (assembly GCF_037043375.1). NCBI lineage: Eukaryota > Metazoa > Chordata > Chondrichthyes > Orectolobiformes > Hemiscylliidae > Chiloscyllium > Chiloscyllium plagiosum. Next base: position 7,681,305 of record NW_028270154.1, on the reverse strand, counting down.
CTTTTTATAATTCATTATTAGAATGTCATCATGGCAGACTGGGTGAGAATTTACTGCCCATCCCAACTTGCCTATGAAAGTGGTGGTGAGCTGCATCCTTGAACCGTTGTAGCCCATTTGGTGCAGAAACACCTGTGCTGCCATTAGTGGGAGAGTTCCTGGATTTCGATCCAGCAACGCTGGTGGTGACTTATTTGCAAGTCAGAATGGTAAATAGCTTGGAGGGGCACTTGCACAAGTTAATATTCCTATGTATCTGTTGCATTTCTCCTTCTGCATGGGAGTATTAATGGATTTAGAACATGCTGTCGAAGGAGCCTGAGTGAATTTCTGCAAGACATCTTGGAGACAGTACAGAACAATGCGACTGATTGCTAGTGTTTGAGGGGTTCAGTGTTTACGTATGTGTCAATCACGAGTTACTTTGACCTGGATGGTGTCAAGCTTCTTGAGCTTTGTTGAAGCAGCATTATCCAGACAAGTATGGATTATTCCATCACATTCCCACATCATATGTTGGAGATGGTGAATAGGTTTTGGGCATCAGGAGTTGACTTACTGCTGGATTCCTAGCCTCTAACCTGCTGTTGTAGCCACAGAATAAATGTGACTCTTGTAGTTCTGTTCCTGATCAACGGTAGCTCACAGGATGTTGGTACTGGGATTATGCCATTCAATGTCAAGGGATGATGGTTATATTCTCTTTTTTTTGAGATCATCATTGCATGGCATTGTGTAAAATTAATGCTTCTTGCAACTTGTCACCCCAAACATGGGTATTGTACAGGTCTTGTTGCATTTGGATAGTGACTGTTTCAGTATCTGAGGAGTCATGAATGGAGCTGAACATTGTGCATCATCAGCAAAGATTCCCACTTCTGACTTTATGATGGAGAATAAGGTCTTGATGACATAGCTGAAGCTGGTTAGGGGAAGAACACCACCCTGTGTAACTCCTACAGACATGTCCTGCATCTGAGGTGACTGGTCTCCAACCACTCTAACCATTTTCTTTTGTGTGACTTATGATTCCACCCAGTGTGGGGTTTTGCCCTGATTCACATTGATTCCAATTTTGCTAAAGCTCTTTGATGCTATATTCAGTCAAATGTGGCACTGATGTCAAGGGCAGTCACTCTCATCACAACTCTGGAATTCAGCTCTTAAATGCATTTTTGGACCAAGGCTATGAAGGCAAGAATTGTGTGGTCCTGGTGGAACCTAAATTCGGTTTGGTGAGCATGTTATGGCTGAGCAGATATTACTTGATAGCATTGTTGATGGCACCTTCCATGTCTTTATTGATGATGGAGAATAGATTGAATTTGAATTGCTTTTTAAGTACAAGATATATCTGGGCAATTTTCCACATAGTCAGGTAGATTCCTGTGTTGTAACTGTACTTGAATAGCTTCACTCAATGTGCAGCAAGTTATTCAGCACTAGTCTTCAAGACTATTACAGCATTATTGGCAGGGTCCATAGCCTTTGCTGTATCTTGTGCCTGTAGCCCTTCTTGATATCATTTCGAGTTAGCTGAATTAACTTAAAACTAGCATCTGTGATGCTGGGGAACTCTGGAGCAAGCCAAGTTGGACCATTCACTTAAAAACTGCTGACTGAAGGTTGTTGTGAATGTTTTAGCCTTACCTTTTCCAAAGATGTTCTGGGCTCTTCCATCATTGAGGATGGAGATATTTGTGGATCCTCCTTTTTCAGTGATTTGTTTAATTGCCCACCACCATTTGCAATCTAGATTTGGCAGAACTACAGAACGTAGATCTGATCTATTGGTTGCAGAATTGATCAGCCCTAATACCATTTTCTGCTTGTGCTATTTTGCAAAAAGTCTTATTTTGTAGCTTCATCAGGTTAACTCTTCATTTTTAGGTAGGCCTGGTGCTGCCCCCAGCATTCTTTTCTGCACTCTTCATTGAACCATTAAAATAACAATGTAGTGGGTGCTATTTTTGACCAGCCTACTGGTTTCTGGGTTTCTTTCCAACTACTGCAATGCAATTTCTTAGAACTTTACAGGCTCACAGCTTTTCTTTGGTTGGTATTTTGGAGGCATTGTGACAGTGAGCAATAAATCTCAGAGTACTCCAGACAGAATATCCTCAACCATGTTTTGTCTGTATTACTTCCTGATACAGAAAAATATTATGAAGAGGTACTGTACCTTTAAGAGATTTGAAAAGTCAGTCAGGACAAAGCATGCAGAGTCCAGAACAAGGTAACAATGTAACACTTGGTCAAAACAAATAGTTGGAGTTGGGTTGCTATGAAACAAAAACAAATTCAAATTCAGCCAATCAGTTAAAATTATGTGTCGTGAGTGTGGTGCTGGAAAAGCACAGCAAGTCAGTCAGCATCCTAGGAGCAGGAGAATGGACATTTTGGACATAAGACCTTCATGAAGAATGCTCATTCCTGATGAAGGACTTATGCCCAAAATGTCAATTCTCTAGCTCCTCGGATGCTGCCTGACCTGCTGTGCTTTTCCAGCACCACACTCTCAACTCTGATCTCCAGCATCTGCAATCCCCACTTTCTTCTAGTTTAAATTATGCCCCAAAATTACAAAATTCAATCAAGTTTTAAGTTAGTATTTTGATAATATTAAAACCAATGAGACGATCCGATGTTTTGGGGTATAAAACTGGACATTTTGAACAGTTGGGGGAGAACTGCCAAGCCACCAACAAGTACAGACTCCCAGCAGAACAGCTGTCTGAAAAGTACCTGTCTATGAGAAGTTTGCTCAGCAAAACATTGAAAAGAAGACAGAGGAAAATCTGCAGAGGAAGATACAAAGAGAAAATTTGACAATTAACTGATTTTGAAAGTTGAATTTTTTTTGTAAAATCTTAATTTTTTTTTATCTGACTGGTATTGTAGAGTGGGAGGTACAAGATATGTTTAACAGAAAGGAGTGTAAATAGTTGCTGGTTTTAATATTCTCTGCTGGACTGAAAGAATAAAGTTGTGAATTTTTACTTTAAGTACTGACCTCTTGGATAGATCTTTGTCTCTCGAACTTTAACAGACTACAGCTTGAGGTGAATCTTTTCTGTGTGGCTAATTTAAAGTAGCAGAGGGTTTTACCCTGTATAATAACACAAAGTTCCAAGAATCTTCCTTACATTAAACATGCTGATTTTTCTTGGTCCATTGGAGTTAGGCTCAGAGGCAGGAGAATGAGGAAAATGACAGTGGAAGCCATTGGCAGGGAAGTCTGAAGTGGATAGCCAGTTGAGTCAATTAAAGTCCACTTCCAGCTCTGCCAGTAAAAGCTCAAATCCTTTGGGCCCCTTGTATTTTGGACACAGTAACCCCTGATGGATTCTTCCAATGGTGAGGACTGCCTAATGAGTGTTCCATGTCCCAGGTGGAGGACCCTTACTTCAACACTGCATCTGATTTGATATCACAGTAACAACCTCCCATCACATTAGCCTCTCATCTCCAGCCACCCACGTAGAATTGCTTTGGGCAAGCCTTTTGACCCATGCTTTCCCAAAGACACTAAGTTATCCTTGAGGATATCATGTCATGAAGGTGGACTCTCCCTGAATTTGAAGCTTCAGTACTGCTGCAGTTCATGGGCGGTACTACGGAAGCAGCTGAACTGCTAGCCTTTTAATTGGGCAAGAAGCTCTTGGCAGCAAGACACCCTGGCAGAATTCAAGGAGCAGGAAAATCGACGTTTTGGGCAAAGAGCCCTTCATTAAAAGCCTTCTCTCCACCCCTGAGGCTCCCTACCTCATTCCTGATGAAGGGCCTTTTGCCCAAAATGTTGATTTTCCTGCTCCTCGGATGCTGCCTGACCTGCTGTGCTTTTCCAGCACCACTCTAATTTAGACTCTGATCTCCAGCACCTGCGGTCCTCACTTTCACCCTGGCAAAATACCACCCACAGGAGTAGGATTTGCTCTCACTTTTGTCCTTGATAGCAAGAGATCACCATGCTTGGAAAATTTCAGCCCAAAATATCTGCCTTATTCTCTTATCATTTGGTACTTAAAGCGAAGTATCCATAATTTCTCTGACTGTTTGCTCTATTATTTGAGATGAGGGAAATTATGGTGAGTATTGATGGGTGATACAAGCAAAGTTTGACAATTTGGTGATTCCAACTTTCCAATTATTTGTTAGTTACATAGAGACTACTTCAAATACATCAACATTTAAATTCAGTGACATTCCAAGTTTCGTGCAACCATCTGCCTGAAGACACAAAAATAAATCTATAACATATGCTTGCGTGACAAAGAGTGAAAATATTTATATCAATTAAATAAGATTCACCAGAGACTGCATTAAACTCATTATCCCAACAACAATAATATAATCTGAATAGGTGTGATGAAATGTTGCAAAGTGTTTCACAAGACTATCACTAGAAAAAGGTTTTACAAAAGCCATATATGTTATATTAGGTCACGTAGCCAATTTTTTGGTTGAAAGAGTAAGTTTTCTAAAGTTTCTTAAAGGAGTGCGATATAGAGAGGCAGAGGGAATTCCAGACCTGGGGCCAAGGCAACTGAAGACAGGACCACCATTGTTGAACTGATTTATTAGCATCACATGTGCCACAATGCAATGAAAAGTATTGTTTTTGCATGCTAATCAGACAAATCATATCTTATGCAAGTATATCATGGTAATAGAACAAAATTTAGAATATAGTGTTACAGCTGCAGAGAAGGTGTAGAGAATGATCAACTGTAATATATGAGAGGTCCAGTCGTAAGTCTGAAAACAGCAGGGAAGAAGATGACCTTAAGTCTATTGGTATGTATTTTCAAACTTTTAGATGGCGGGCCATTTGTCTCACCATATCTGGACCAGCTCTCCAAATGAGCATCATAACTTAGTGCAATCCTGCCATCCTTCCTCCATAACCCTGTGCATTATTTACATGTAAATAATTATCTAATGACTGGTTGAATTAATTAATTGAATCTACTTCCAGGCAGTGCATTAATGAGTCAAACCACAGGTTGTTTGAAACAGATTTTTTCCTTCACACTTCATTTCCTTCTTTTATAGATTCCTTTAAATCTGTGCCCGTTTACTTTGATCCTATTAAGAGTGGAGTTCTGTCAAATCGCCTCTTCACATGTATATTGTCATGTGCACTCGAATGAGTTTGTAATGTTGCTTCTCAGTGCCATCATAGGTACTGGGTACCTAGATAGAGATACTTTTAGTGTTGTCATAGAATTGACACAGTAAAAACATAGATTAGCATGAAAATGTAGAGTTTAAACGTCTAGAATGAGAATAAAAATTTTCCTTAAAATATTCAAGTTATAATCCTTTTCCAACATGAGTCTGTGCCCGTCGGGCTTCAGAATATGAGGCGACGCTGCCTCCAGGAGCTGGCCTCCATCCAGGTCCTGCTCCGCTCCCACTCCAGGCTCTGGCTGCGACTTGCTTTGCTCCCCACTCAGGGATTTGGTCCGCGCTCGCTCTGCTGCTGCTCCAGGCTCCGGCCACTCAGGGCTCCGGCTACGACTCACTCTGCAAAATAAACTGTAGGGAACACAAGTCACACTTACATGGGCGCTACTTCACTGTAATTTATGGTTAAAATATGCTGATAAGGATGGATTATTTTCCAAAGAATCAAGCAGCATGCTCAATCATGCAAAATACAGTAATTATCCTTTGATTCTTCAAATAATTTCCAGCTATTTTAAGGATCTCTTGACCCTCCCCCTAAATTGTTCATTCCTTTATTTTTGAAAAGGAAGACAAGAGGATGCATAGAGAGATGCAGAAATGTATTTCACATATTTTACACAGCTAATTGCTTTAGTGCAAAACTTCAGTTTCAAAAGCTCATGTTTGCATGTGGATTATGCGTAAACACGTTCGCTTTGTGCACCAGCTATGCATTGCTATGCTTTTAGATTCCACTCAGAAGAAGAGCACTCAAGGGAATGCCACAGCATATAAATGTCCCTTTATGTTGCCGATATACTTCATCACCATATAAATCGCATTAACCCTATTATTTTTAGGCAATTGTTCTGATTTATCAGTGTGCATGGGAAATGTTATGTGGAATGTATTAATGTATATTCACTTCAATCTAATGCTCTACCTTTTGGGTTTGTACTACAATAATAAAATCTGAACAGGCTTCTACTGTGAACTTGATCTGACCAATATTTTCATGTTAAGTCTGATATGAAATGCATTTGTGTAATGCTTTTATGAAGCATCACTTTTCAAACTAATGTTTTATTATTTACTTTGATCAATTCAAAGTGATCAATGAATAAGCAATATTTCCTTCTCTATATTTTCAGTTAAATATATGTCATTTAAAAGTATTTGGTACCCATTTATGAAATCAGGCAGAAAGAAACCTAAGGGTTATGTAGAACAGACAGGAAAGTGCAGTTGAGGTCACAACCAGAACATCCATGATGTTATTGTATAGATTGTATTGTAGTGTCTTTGTAATTATAATAGAATGTCCTGAATTTTGGAAGTTTGAGGGTCGTTTTAAAATATTGTCCTTGAAAATTTACCTTGGTAAAGCATTTTTGTTTGTCATATACACAAAATAGTAAGTACAAACCACACTGTTATAATTGCAGCATGGAAAAGAATATATAAAGTATTGTCTTCAAAGTGACGACATTCATCATTTTCCTCTGATATCCAGTAGAGGTGACTGGAAGAGATTATATACCCTTCAGATCCATCAAAACATGTTTTCAGTGTGAAAATACTCAAAATCTATAGATTATTGAACAATTTTCTTCACAAAAAGAACTCAAGATGGACCAGAACCAAAGATTTTCTGAATACCCTGGAAAGAAATCAGTTAAATTTCTGTGCTCAAAGGGTGCTGAGATGCAGATACTCCATTTAGTATAATGAAAAAAGCACATGTGAAAACTTTGCTCAAAAGTATGCATATGTTACTGGAATAAAAATGACACAATTAAATTAGTAATTTGCTTAGACAACATCACACAGTGTTCATATAGTTTTAGGAAACTAACAAATAACAATTGTGTTTAAATCAATGCATTCTCTTATTCAAACAGATGAAACACACTTTATTTTATCATTGGTTCACTGTTAATGATTTATTAACAGAAGGCTAATCGTCCTTCATTAAATTTTATATATTAGCAAGTTTTGAGAAGAGTTGTAGCTCAAGTTGAGGTTCTGGATGTAAGTTTGCTCACTGAGCTGGAAGGTTTGTTTTTAGATGTTTCATCACTCTCACTAGTGTCTTTACATACAGATGAGGACAACTGGGTCAACACATCCATCCCAGGACAAGCAAACCAAAAGCATGCAGGAGAATTTCTAGAAGCATTTCAACCAGAATGCTATCAACAAACATATTGACTTGGATCCCATTTACCACTCTCTGAAAAAAATCAGGAAATTATGTCACCTCAGGAAATGACATCATCACAGGAAATGATGTCACCAACTCAAGGAAACCTAAACACATAAATAAAATGCAGGCAAAGCCACCAGTGCTTCATTGGAGGCTCACTGATGATGTTACCTAGTATGGCGATGAAACGTCTGAAAACAAACCTTTCAGCTCAGCAAGCAAACTTACAGCTACAAACTTAATATATTTTGATCTTGGGCTGTTTTAATCTGAACCAATTGGTCCATGTGGACAAATGAGTCTTGTGTGCTTAGGAAGAGTATCACTAGATGCTCAAATTGAAAATGAAAATGCACATGATGGAATAACAGAAATTCAAAATATATCAAGATAGTGACAATCCTTTAAAATCCTAATGTTTTGTTTGTTTGCCTTGCTTGTAAAACTTACCAATTTCATTTTTTATTTTGGTGCGGAATGTAATTATTTTTGTTCATAATCAGAACACTTTGTCCTTCTTACTTCAGGCACATCTAAATTACAATCATGTACAACATTAAAAAAATGAGATTTTTTCAAATACTTGAAACGATAGAATTGTTAAACTGGGGAGAGGTTTAAACTGGGTGATTTGGGGGGGGGGAAGTACAGCAGTTTGGAGGGGAGCAAGGGAATGAATAATTCTAGCCTCTCAAGGGATGTTTTTACCTGGAACTCATTTTGCATCTTGACATATTTTTAATGAACCTTTCCCTGTAAACTTTGCAATTGATCTTTTTTTCTGAAATAATTAGACACTTACACCATGCAATAATGTCTGCAACAAAATATTATTTTAAAATGCTCGATGTATATACATTGCCTTGTCTTGACAAAAGCAACCCATATAATCAGAGGCCTTCGGCAAAACAGTACAATTATTCTGTACATCAGATCACTGCATGTGAAGACACTGGAACCTATTAGTATACTAAAGGAACTGTGCATGTGAAGAATAATCTCAAGAAAGACTTGTTTCATAATATATTCAAGCATTTATGATAGATATTTAATGAAACATTGATATGTCACGCTGATGTGTTTTGTGTTTTGTAATCAAAAAATCTCCATCTGTTAAAATAACATCCTGATGGATAGATTGTCTATGGAAGAAAATGTGAAATTTGGCAGAAGACATCAAATTCAGACATAAAATCACTCATCAAGCATATTACTGGATGTGGACAGTATTTATGGCTGTCTTCTCGAATTATCTCCTAAATCCTTGGTCAGGCATTAGCCTGTTGCGAGCTGACAGATCAGAGGAAGAGAGGGGATGAAGGGATTTAATTGCAAGCCTTCACAACAGTGTAAGTAGCCTCTTAGCTTTGTCAAAGATTTGTATCAGAAAAAGCTAGTTGGTTTCCCCAGAGTTGTTCAGGGGAAGATGAGGGCCAAATATAACTTTTAGCTTAGAAACAAGGTGAGAGTGTGGAAGACAATTAAATGCTGACTTAAGACCATAAGACATAGGAGCGGAAGTAAGACCATTCGGCCCATCGAGTCCACTCCACCATTCAATCATGGCTGATGGGCATTTCAACTCCACTTACCCGCATTCTCCCCGTAGCCCTGAATTCCTTGTGACATCAAGAATTTATCAATTTCTGCCTTGAAGACATTTAGCGTCCCAGCCTCCACTGCACTCTGTGGCAATGAATTCCACAGGCCCACCACTCTCTGGCTGAAGAAATGTCTCCGCATTTCTGTTCTGAATTTACCCCCTCTAATTCTAAGGCTTTGTCCACCGTTCCGAGTCTCCTCGCCTAACTGAAACAATTTCCTAGCGTCCACCCTCTCCATGCCATGTATTATCTTGTAAGTTTCTATTAGATCTCCCCTTAATCTTCTAAACTCCAATGAATACAGTCCCAGGATCCTCAGCCGTTCCTCATATGTTAGACCAAGCATTCCAGGGACCATCCGTGTGAATCTCCGCTGGACTTCATTTATTTCACATTCTAAACTTATACATTTTATGCAATATAAATAACTTGTAATTGGTTAATGCCTTCAGCATAACAAAACATCACAAATCTCTTGGAAGCAAGATAAAACAAAATATCATACTGAAGCACAGTAGGAAATATTGAGGTAGACAGGCAAAAGTTTGGCCAAAGCAGACGACTTTCGGCAATGTCTTAAAGGAGAAAAGTGAAGTAGAGTGACAGAGAATTCTGGAGCTAAGGGACTAAATATCAGAAATAGGGGAGCAATTAAAATAGTGGATGCTCAAGAGTCAAAGTTACATGAATGTCAATATCCTAGAGGATTGTGGGATATTCAGCTTGCCCCCACTCTGCTATTATTTCCCCATGGCCTGTTTTATTTTTATTTCCCCTTCACGTGCTAATCTAATTCTCCTTTGAAAACCACAATGAAATTTTCTTTCATGACCCTTTCATACAGTGCATAACCTAAACAAATGTTTCTTCAAGTTGCTTTTGTTCTTTTTTAGCCAATCATCAAAAGTAGCATTTTGGTTCTTGGTACTTTTGCCTGTAGCATCAGTTTCCACCAAGCTACTTTCTCTAAACCCAGTATGAATTTTAATAGCATTATCAAATCTCTTCTAAATCTGCTGTCTCTCAAATGGCAACAATTTCAGTTTTTCCAACTGATCTAACTAAATGAAGTCCCTCACCTTTTGAATTATTTTCACACATCTTCCACAGCAACAGGATGCCACAGTGGCTCAATTGGTTAGCACTGTTGCATCATAGTGCCAGAGACTTGGGTTTGATTCCAGCCTCAGGCAATTGTCTGTGTTGAGTTTGCATGTTCTCCCTGTATCTGTGTTGGTTTCCTCTTGGTACCCTGATTTCCTCCCACAGTCCTAAGATGTGCAGGTGAGGCCGATAGGCCATAGTGTCCATAAATTGCCCATAGTGTCCAGGGATGTGAAAATTAGGTGGATTAGACACATGAATTCAGGATTACAGGGAAATGGTAGGAGGGTGGGTCTGGATGGGATGCTGTTTGGAGGAGCAGTGTGATTCAATGGGTCAAATGGCCTGCTTCCACATTGTATGAATTCTATTCTATGATCTTTTCTGCACCCTTTCTAAAACAATTATATCCTTCCTAAAGCATGCTGCCCAAAACTGGGCACAATTCTTCAATTGAAGCCTAAGTAGCATGTTATAAAGTTCAAACTAACTTACTTGTCTTTGTAATTTATTTCTCCATTTATAAAGTATAGGATCCTTTATGCTTTTAAACTACTTTATCAAACTGTCCAGCCACCATCATTGTTGTGTGCACATCGAACCCCGCCCCCATCCCTGTCCCCTTTTTTCCAGCATTCCTTTAAATTTCTATCCATTATTTTCTATTGTCCCGGGTTGGTCATTCTCCTAAAATGTATCATTTCAGTGCATTCAATACCATCTATTACATTCTGCCCATGCAGGGAAATCATTAAATCTTGATGTTCAGAGGATTCATGTGTTCTTGTATACAAATTACAGAAGGCTAAAATTCATAAGCAATTTGGAAGTCAAATGATATGTTGACCTTTATTGCAAGGGAATTGGATTACATGAGTAAGTACATATTTCTGCATCAGTACAGAATTATAGTGAGACGACAACTTGAATATCTTGTGCAGCTTTATCTCTGTACCAGAAGAGAGATTGAAAGGCAGAACAACAAAGTTCGATAGATAGGTCAGAGAAGCTCAACAATTCTTGTGGATTACTCCTGCCCTTATTATTTAGTTTCTTACATTCAAATGACAAGGAGAAGCAGAAGTGTAGAAGTCCAAAAATTGGCAAGTCATGTTGCAGGTGTCTAAAAATTTCTTTAGGCCACATTTGGAATGTTGCTTACAGTTTTGGCTGCTACTCTTACCAGAAGGATGTGGAGATTTTGGAGAGGATACAGAAACAATTTACCAGGATGTTGCCTAGTTTAGAGGGTATTAGCTATGATGAGAGATTAGTCAAACTTGTTTGTTTTTACTTGAATGTTGAAGGATGAGAGGGGATTTGATAGACCTTTACAAAATTATGAGAGGTATGGATAGAATGCATAATTTTAGTCTTTCTTTTTACTAAAGTAGAAATGTCAGTTGTTATGGGCCATAGGTTTAATGTAAACCAGGGTAGGTTGAAAGATGTCAGAGGTAAATTTTTTAATCATGAAGCACTGCCTGAAGAGAAAGTGGAGGTGGATACAATAGAAGATTTAAGAGGCACCTTGACAGGTAAATGAATAGTGAGGCAATAGCATAGGGGCAAATTGTTTTCAGTTTCGTAAGTCATCATGTGATGGTGTAGTCTTGGTGGGTTGAAAGGTCTGTCCTGAGCTGTAGTGTTCTCTGTTCTTTATTCAGAAGGACAGAGAGAGACTGAAGAGAAGTTGACAAAGGGTTGGGGAAGAGTGCAAAACAATGGGAAACACAAAGTCATAAGAAAGTGTTTTCTCCTAATATTTTTGTTCGTATATACTCTGTCATGGAGCTGATTTTTACTGAAATTGCCAACTAATTAAAATAGGTAAAAGAATTTGAGCAAAATAAAAGGTTCAAGACTGATAAATGTTGTCAGTATGTCACAAAATGGTTGGCAAATGTCCTGAAGAGAAATGTCTCATCTATATTTGACTCTAATCACAACAAAGTTTTAATGGTTCAAGAGCAACTTAGGGATAAGCAGTTGTAAAGCACTGTTCAGGACTTTAGAATGTTCCAAATGACTTAGAATAAGAGAATTACAAAATGGTTTCAAATCAGAGCAGAGCATTTGGCCCATTGTCTCTGTGCAAAAGTAACTTACTATGTCCTACTCATGACATTTTCAACATATTTTACACTCTTCTTTTCAGAGAACTATCCAATCTTCTTTTCAAAACATGAACCTGAATTTACCTCCAACACACTTTAATGGCACAGAATCCAAGATCCCAAAGACTGATTGCACTAAAACATTTTTCTTCATGTAATCTGTGGTCCTTTTTCCATTCACTTTTAATCTCTTACTTGAGCCAATGGGATCAGTTTCTCCTTATGTACTCTGTCCTAACTTATTATGATTCTAAATACCTCTATGAAAACTCTTGCAACTTTCTCTTCTTTAAAGAAAGTGCCACAGATCCCCTAATCTGGATAAGAGGGACACCTATGTCAAACTCCTACTCATCAACTACAGCTCCTCCTTCAATGCCATCATCCCCTCCAGACTGATCACAAAACTGTGAGACCTAGATCTTGGCTACACCCTCTGCAACTGAATCCTCAGCTTCCTGACACACAGACCACAATCAGTGAAAATAGACAACTGCATCTCCTCCATGATAACTCTCAACACTACAACATCTACAGCCCCCTACTCCATGGATACATTCTCAGCCCCCTACTGTACTCTCTGCACACCCATGACTGTGTAGATAAATTGTAATCAACACTATCCACAAGTTTGTTGATGACACCACTATAGTAGGATGGATTTCAAACAATGATGAGAGAGAGAAAATAAACAAGGTGGAGGGCCTGATGTCATGGTGCAATGATAACAACCTCTCTCCCAATGTCAGCAACACAAAAGAACTGATCATTGACTTCAGACGGAAAGGAAAATACATCCTCATCTATATCAACAGAGCAGAGATTGAGAGGCTTGAGAGTGTCAAGTTCCAAGCAGTAATGATAACCGATAAACCGACTTCTACAAATGCACCATAGAAAGCATGCTATCTGGGTGCATAATGGCCTGGTACAGCAACTACTCTGCCCAAGACGTAAGAAACTACAGAAGGTTGTGTGCACAGCCCAGACCATCATGGAAGCCAATCTTTTATCTATGGACTCCAACTAAACTTTACATTGCAGAGGAAAGGCTGCCAACACCATCAAAGAACCCTCCCAGCCTAGTAATGCTCTCCTACAATGCCTTCCAGTCAGGCAGAAGATACAGAAGCTTGAATGCATGCACCAACAGGTTAAGAACAGTTTCTTCCCTGCTGTTATTCAACTGATGAATGGACTCTCTAACTTCAAATAATGCTGATGTTGTTAGTGTTGATCTTGCTTAATGCACATCTTTGCAATCTAACCTGTATGCCTGACTCTATACCAGCACCCTGTTATCTGTATGTCCTTGCTTACTATGATATGCCTGTACGACTTGCAAAACAAAGCTGTTCACTGTACTTAGATGCACATGACTACAATAAATCAAATCAATTCAAATCACATCTCTACATGTAAGTGACGTCTCTCTCACAGGACGTGTTCTTAAAAAATCTGTACATTCTTTGTAGACTTTATCCAATTCTTTACTGGAATGGTGTAATATTACAATTGAAGCCAAATAAATGCTTTGTAATAGTTCACTATAACATCCCTGTTTTGTACTCCATCCACCTTTTCACAAAGTCCAAGATCATGAATGGCCTCTATTCCTGATGAAGGACTTTTGCCCAAAACGTCGGTTTTCCTGTTCCTCGGGTGCTGCCTGACCTGCTGTGCTTTTCCAGCACCACTCTAATCTAAACTCTGGTTTCCAGCATCTGCAGTCCTCACTTTTGCCTAATTGATTAATTTCTCAGCCTACCATTCAATTTTCACAATTTGTTCTCATATACTCCATGTTTCTTTGCTCCTGCACCCATTTTAGAATTGTATACTTTGTGTGTGAATGTTCCTCATTTTTCCTTCAACTGTGTACAACTTCACACTTCTCAAAATTAAGCTTCATTGGCCACCCCTTTCCTTGAGTAATTGATGGGGGAAGACAGCCTAGTGTGTGATTAATTGACATGGGGAGATTGTTAATTTGAAATTTCCCTTAATGAATGCTGATGAGACTGGACACATCATATGTTTTATTTGCTGTTAAAAGAGAAATATGTTTTATGAGCTATTTTGCTCATTTGGTACAAATCAAACCTTGTATTTGTGGGCTGGCACATGAAGCATCCTTGTGCACTCCCAAATTAATTGGAATTAAAAACACTGTCCAAAATATGTTTATGTATTAATTTGAAAATGAGCTGTATTATGTAACTTATAAATCAAAGAACAAAGACAGTATTTGGTTTATCGTGTCTGAGTAGTATTTGAATGACTGTTAACACAGAATGAATAATAATCATTTGGAACTCTTTCCTAAAGATGCTTTAATCTTACATGTTCCATGATTGTGTAAAGACCAATTGTCCTCAACTTCATTCCTTAATTAAATGACCATTTATAATTGTGTGACTTCTGACATTGACAATTTACTACTCAAATGTGGAAGTCATGAGGTTGTAGATAATGTGGGCAGGGACTGGGATTGGGTGACAGTGGAGTTGGAGTGGAGTGGAATTAGGTAGGGAAAAAGTGACTGACAACATCTTGGAGGCAATCATTAACCAGGAACAGAACAGGTCAACCCTATGCTTCTGATGGTTGTAAAAGCAGGTTAGATCTTTGGAATTCTTCAATGAGTGATATGCCTCCTGGCTCCTGAAAGTCTGTCAATTTTCTAGGAGGCACAAGTCTTGGAGGCATATGTTAGAATACTCTCCACTTCTCTGAGTGGGTGCAGCACCAACACTGCACAAGAATCTTGATGAGCACCTATTCACCATCACATTGTATGCATTCAAATGCATATTTGGAGCAATGTGCACAATGAACAAGTTGCACTGCAGCAACTCATCCAAGCTCCTGCAACAAAAGCTGCCACTTCGTGACATCTATCATTTAATAGGGTAAGGGCAGTGGTGCATGGTGCACCACTCCCTTCAAATTACCTGCCAAACCACTTGCCATACTTGTGTCTACAGCTTCTGGCATCACAAGTGGCTTGACTGTACAGTGGGTGGAGTGTGTGGGGAAGTGGGTGCAGGAGGAGGAAGAAGGAACAATAGTGGTAAGGGAATCTTTAATCAAGGAAGAAGATAGACAGTTCTGCAACTGAAATCATGACATCAAGATGGTGCATTACCTCCTTGGTGCCAGGAACAGGGATGTCATTGAATGGCTTCAGAGCATTGTGACAGGAGAGGGTGATGAGTTAGAGGTCATGGTACAGATTGGTACCAATGACAGGGGAAAAGTTAAGAATGAGGTCTTGCATCAAGAATTCAGAAAGCTTGGCAGTCAATTAAAAAGCAGGACCTCAATGGTTGTAATATCTGGATCACTTCTAGTGCCACATGCTAACGAGTTTATGAATAGGAAAATAAGACCGAAGAACGTCTGGCTGAAGAGTTGGTACAAGAGAAAGGGTTTAAGATTCCTTGATCACTGGGACCATTTTGGGGAAGGTGGGACATGTACAAACAGAAAGTTCTGCACCTAAACTATATTGGGACCAACATTCTTGCAGGTAGATTTGCTAGTGCTGTTGGGAGGAGTTTAAACTTGTCTGGTGGGGGAGGGGGCACAGAATATCAATGGAACAGAGGCACATCAGACTGCAGAAAAGTCACAGTGAGATCAGCTATTTTGAGTGTCAAGAGAGTAAGGCAAGGCTGGGTGGTCTTTATTTTAATGTTCGGAGTGTAATAGGTAAAATTGATAAATTAATGGCATGGATTGACACATGAAGGTGTGACATTGCTGCCATCATGGAAACGTGGTTGAGGGAAAGGCTGGACGGGCAACTCAACATTCCAAAGTGTCGGATCTTTAGGTGAGAGAGAGAAGGGTATAAAAAGGGTGATGGTACAGCTCTTTTATTTAAGGAATCAATTACTGTAATAAGGAGAGATAATATCTTGGAAGGGTCCTCAAATCTGGCTTTGTTGATAGAATTTAGGGGTCAGCAAGTTTTCTGGGTGTTTATTATAGGTCCCCAAAGAGCCAGTGGGAAATAGAGGAGCAAATATGTAGACAGTTTACAGTGGTGGTAAAAATAACAGTCAGTAATTATAATAGGGGATTTCAACTTCCCCAACATCAATTAGCATGGTGATATAGTTAAGGGTTTAGAGGAGGTGGATTTCTTGAAGAGGTTTTTGCAGCAATATGTAGAAGGCCCAACAATGCATGGTGCAGTGCTGGATGTGGTTCTGGAAAAGAAGCTGGACGAGTGTTTGATGGGGCAGTGGGGGGCCATTTAAGCAATAAACAGTTATGTTTCAAATCTGTTCTGGATTAGGGGAAGGCAGATTTTATTAAATAAAGTAGGATCTGGCTACAGTAAACTGGGTAAAGGTTCCTGTAGGTAAGCCGACAGTGGAGCAATGGGGAACATTCATACATAGCTGGGGAGAGTGTGCATCCAATATATACCCTGAGAGGGAAATGTGGGAGAATACTGGATATCTGGGACAATTCGGAACTGGATAAAGAAGAAGAGTAGGGCTTTCTGCAAGTCCAAAGGGAACAATTCAACCGTGGCCCTTGATGAATACAGGAAGTACATGAGGGTACTTAAGAAAGTAATTAGAAGAACAATAAGAGGGCATGATAAAGGGCTTGCAAATAGGATTGGGGAGAATCCGAAGATATGGAAGAATAGGGCCCATTAGGCACCAAGGGGGCAACCTGTGAGTGAAGCCACAGGATACTGGAAGGTTATTGAATGAATACTTGTCCACGATCTTCACTCTGGAAAAGGAGAATGTAGGTACAGAATTCAGAAAAAGGGACTGTGAGGAACTTGCACAGTTTGACATAGGAAATGGGGTGGTATTAGGGCCTGTCAGACTTAAAAACAGAGAAGTACCCTAGCCCAGATGAATTGATTCCTCGGCTGCTGTGCAAGGTGAGGCAGCAAAGTGCAAGCGCTCTGACACAAAGTTTTTATTCCTCTCTGGCCTTAGGGGAAGTGCCAGAGGACTGGATGTGGTTTCACTTTTTAAGAGATGGTAAGCGTGGTAAAGATGAACCAAAAAATTACAGACTAGTGAGTCTCACATCAATAGTAGGGAAACAATTGGAGAAAATTCAGAAGGAGCAAATTAATATCCATTTGGAAAGCCAGAGTTAATTACAATAGTCAGCATGGCTTTGTCAGAGTGAGGTCATGCTTAACAAATTTGTTAGAATTTTTTGAAAATGTGATGAAGTGTGTAAATGAGGCAAGTTCAGGTAATGTAGTTTATATGGGTTTTAGTAAAGCTTTTCAGAAGGTCCTACATGGAAGACTAATTGAGAATGTTAATGCAGCTGAAATTGAGGGAAACTTGGCAAGATGGATCAGAATCAGACTTTGTAATAGGACACAAAGGGTGATGGTAGAGGTTGTTTATTCCTGATGAAGGGCTTTTGCCCGAAACATCGATTTCGCTGCTCATTGGATGCTGCCTGAACTGCTGGGCTCTTCTAGCACCACTGATCCAGATACTGGAGGCTGGTGTCTAGCAGTGTACCACAAGGATCCATTCTGGAATGCTTATTGTTTGTTATATACATAAATTTTGTGGATAAAAACGTGTGGAATGTTAAGCAAGTTTGCAGATGACACCAAGATTGGCAAAGTGGTTAATAGTGAAGAAAATGGTTGTAGATTACAGGAAGATATAAATGGGCTCGTCAGATGGGCAGACCAGTGGCAGATGGTATTTAACGCTGATCCCAATCTAAGTGTGAGGTGATGCCTTTTGGAAGTAGAAGCAAGCTGAGGGATTATTTAATGAATGGCAGGATACTGGGTAGCTTAGATGAACAGAGGGATTTTCAGGTAGTTTTTCACAGATCCCTGAAATCAGCAGAGCACATGAATATATGAGTCAAGAAGGCATATGGGGCACTTGCTTTCGACAGTTGTGGCTTAGAATATAAAAGCAAGGGGGTAATATTGGAGTCGTACAGATTATTGGTGAGGGCACAACTGAGGGACTGTGTGCAGTCTGGTCACCCTTTTGCAGGAAGAATGTGATAGCACTAGAAGAGGAGGTACAAAGGAGGTTCATCAGGATGTTGCCTGGGATGGGGAAATTTAACTATAAGATGAACTATGAGCTTTGATTGGTTTATTAGAGCAGACAAAACTCAGGACTGGCATTATTGAGGTGTATATCATTATGAGGAGTATGGACAGGGTGAATAGAGAGCAGTTCTTCCCCTTGGATGAGGTGTCAATCATGAGAAGTCCTGAGGGGATTTTGGAAAAATCTTTTTCGCTCAGCACGTGGTGGGAATCTGGAATGAACTGCCTGGGAAGGTAGTGGAGGCTAGAAACCTTACAACTTTAAAAAAAAAATTGGAGAGTACTTCAAGTATCGTAACATTCAAGGATATGGGATAAGTGCAAAAGGTTGGGATTAGCACATTTCATTGTAGTTGTGCAGTGCAGACGCAATGGGCTAAAGGGCCTTTTCTGCACTGTATGAATCTCTGAATCTTGACTTGAACGTAAATCACAGTTCTCTCACTGTCACTGAGTCAAGCACCTAGAATGACCTAGCAGCTCACCATCCACTTCTCAGGAGCAATTAGGATGGGCAATATATGCTGGCCTAGCCAAAAATGCCCACATGCTGTAAAAGAATAAAACAAAACGTATCAAGGCAATCACTAAATGACTACAGTTGTACTGGTTTGATTTTTCTCTTCATAATTTGCAAAAGTGAGATTAACTTTGATGCTTCTACTTTGACAGGTTAGGTGCAACTAATTTATTGCAGGAAAGGAGCTTTGCTAACCTATACACGTGTGCTGTTTAGTAGCGAGAAAAAAAAGACACTTCTTGGGTTGTGAATCTATATTGATTGTATGTATTTCAAGAGCATGCAGCAAAAGAAAATGCATCTTCGTTTTCCACATATAATTTAAGATCCCTGTCAGGCATTTTAGGAAAGATATATTTTACAAGCTCCAGACGAAAACTCCCAGCTCTTCTCTAATCCCCTGGCTCAGTCAAGCACATTTCAGATTCTTACCTTTAGGGCTATATTCTCATCTATAAGCCAGCTCAGGTTCTAATTCAAAAGGATTTCAGGGTATTTTTTATTCAAGCCTGCACCTCAACATGTTGCACTCAAAGCAACCGTTTGTATCTTATATAACAATTGTGTCCAACCCTTTCGTGTCAAGGAGAATTATTGTTCTTGCCAGTGGCAATCTGGATCAATTGCAGCACCAAGAGACATGGCTTCAGCTGCTTGTGCCGTTCAATTAGTGGAGAAAGTCTGGCCCTGGACAGCTTTGTGCTAAGTCATAGACTTCCTTCACAAACTCAGGTCATGCTTCATGACTTTTCATATTCCACTACCGCCCACATTCCCTTCCCCACCCTGAATTAATTTCGCTCTTGGCATCTGCATGTCTCATGCACCAACTCAGGACAAGAAAGATCAGAGGTCGTTTGTTTTGTTTCCATGGGAACCCGAGTTTGAAATTTCGCCCAGAGTGCGTTTATAATATCAGCTTTATGTGAAGGAGTTTCGATTTCAGAAGGCTGAGGTCAAAAATGCATTTTTTTTTGTGTGAGCTTTGCAAACTTGCCCGTATTCAACTTCTCCATGTCCAGAAAAAAATTGCAAATGGAGAACTGTGATGATACAAATATTATTCAGTGTATTTTAAAATGTGCAAACACTGGGTTGTATTTTTAAACATCCAGCCTCATATGTTAACTAACAGATCCCCTTACGTCCAATGCAGCCGCAAACAGCAGAGAAAGTAAGGGCATCTGCTTGTAGAAATGGTGGAAATGCATTGCCTGTTTAATAATAAAGTCGCCGTGGTCCTAGGGGATTATAGGACTGCTCGCTCATTAGCGAGAGACGACTGGTGGTGAGTTTAACCGGAGCGTCACCACGCCTAAAGCGAGGTTGAGCAGGTGGGACCTTCATGGTAACTTGCATCGGAACGAGAAAGTAAAACACTCCAGTGGCGTCATTCTGTGCTGTCGGTTTACCGCCTACGAGATTCCACACTACATTTTCTGTCAGGGTTTGCTGGAACCTACTTCTCCTCCGAGGCACCCATGTGACAGTTGGACCATTCATCATGGCTGGTATCTGTTCTGTGGTCATAAGAGCGGAACAGCAAACCACTGGGGCTGGACGCCACACGTGTGACGGTGTGGAGGGTGAGGGATATAGGTCTCCCTCAAATCCCTTGGAGTTTCGTCTGGGTCGGCGAGGTAGCCAGGAAAATACACCTCATGCTTGGGGAGCAACCTGCCAGCGCTGACAGCTGGTAGCAAGAAGTGCGAAGCCGACTGGCCACTATGCACCACCCTCTGCTAACACACGACATACCACATCAAGTGGGCTCACACTGCTTGAACAAAGATGCGCCAATTTTCAGCGGATTTTGGAACAATTTGCGAGGCTACATTACAGAAGAAGATCTAACTTTTTTTTCGTCTCTGAAAATTTTAAAAATCCAGCAAATGTGTTTAAAAGCCTAAACCCTAGGTACTTTGGTTGCAATTGAACCTCGCCTTGCATGCATACCTAACAATTTCTTGAGTCCGAACACTGGTTTTCCTTTAAACTTGAATGGTCTATATTCTCTAATTCATATCACTCATTGGATTGTTCTCCCTGCTTCTGTTTTCTTGAAGGTCACAGGTTTGAATGACTATCACTAAGCGAGAAACCGTCTTTGAATTTGTGTGCCTATGTTCTAGTCTGCTACTTCTTTCTTGACTTGTGTATTGTTGCAGCCCCTTATCTAGCTAACTCTTCAGTACTCCATCTCTGTAAAGCTTCTTATCATTCCTTTCATTCCACAATCTGGAAATGCAGGTGATGTGTAGATACTTAGTAAATGTGCCTTTGCTCTATGCATATAAAATATTGCAACCGAAGCCAGCTAAAGTAATTGCATTACTTATTATGTAAGGTTCAGTGCAGAAGTAATTCAGGTCCCTTTAGGATTTCTGCCAAAGGTCCATTGAAGAATTGTTCATGGCTTATTAGGTTTGGACATTCACTGGGAACTCCGGAAGCAAGTTTTCACGCGAATGCACAATAATGAGTTTAATAAGTTAACTCCAAATGTAGGAAAAAGCGAATACTGCCGAATATGCAAGATGTTTGGCAATGAAATGGGAACGATTCACCTTCCCTTATTGCACACATCACTCAATTGTCAACCTCCAGGTGCTCGATTTTCATTCACGTGAAATGCGCTCATTTCTGAAGAAAAAAATGGTCATTAGCCATGGTCTGTCAGCTTTTCAATGTACATTAATGATAATATAACATGGTCAGCGGGTATTCTTTATGGAAAACACGAGCTCTAATAACTTGCATTGAAATAGCATAGGCAGAAAACGGAGAAACACTGTCACATTTCACAAGTCAGTTTTAGACATTTTGAACATCGAGCATCGCAGGAAGATAAAATTGTCTGTTAGCTTTAAAAATCCGGATCTAGAAGACAGAATGTTGACTTCTTCTAATAATTATATTTTACGTGCATCGCGTCTTTCACTCATGTCAAATGTTAAGCGTTGTTTTCTCGCTGTTGCTGTCCGCCACCCAGTACTGAAATGAGTGCAGAGAGCGTTTAGACCTGCCACACAAAGAAGCCACCTCCACAGACACACGCACAGGGCGCGCTGTGCGATCTTAAGTACAGCATCGGAATTGCAGATATCATTACGGCTCTACTGTCCACACTGAGAGCAGATGGGAACAACGCTACAATGAAAGCGGACAGCTTTCCTTTGGAAGAAGTATTTTATTGAAACTATACACGAAATCTGAAGATTGCGTGGATTAATGTATGCGCCACTGATATAAGTTATTAACCAATATGTTCTGGCGGCGATTTCTCTTCAAAATCTCCCAATAGGAATCAGAAACCATCCCGATTGCCGGAGAAATGATGACTGGAAAGAGATCGTGGGCAGGAACAAGGCAAGTGCTGTGCTTTATTGCCGTGTCCTGCTTTGCAAATTTGATTTCTGGACAGATCCGCTACAGAATTCCGGAAGAACTAAAGCATGGAGCTTTTGTTGCCAATATTGCTGATGATTTAGGTTTAAATGTCAGTAAGCTAACTGCCAGAAGACTACGTATCGTGTCTGGTGCCTCTACGCAGTACTTGGAGGTAAATTTGGGCAATGGCATTTTGTTCGTGAATGAAAAAATAGATAGGGAACAGCTCTGCGGTCTGATTCTCACTTGTTTTCTACATTTGGAAGTTGTTATCGAAAATCCTCTTGAACTGTACCGAATTGAAGTAGAGATTCTAGATATAAATGATAACTCACCAACTTTCTTGAGGAAGGATATCTTTTTGGACATTATAGAATCGGCTTTGCCAGGGATACGATTCCCTCTCGAGAGCGCTCACGACCCAGACGTGGGCACTAACTCAGTTCACATCTATAGGCTCAGTCCAAATGACCATTTTATCTTGGATGTGGAGACACGAAGTGATCGCAGCAAATTTGCAGAGCTGGTGTTGGATAAAATGCTGGACAGAGAGCAACAACAGATCCATCATCTAGTTCTGACGGCAGTTGACGGAGGGGTTCCAAAGCGGTCTGGTTCTATCTTGATCACTGTTAATGTCCTGGACGCCAATGACAATTTGCCTGTTTTCGAACAGACAATTTACAAAGTTTCCTTGGAAGAGAATGCACCAAAGGGGGCGTTAGTATTAACATTGAACGCCAGCGATTTAGACGAAGGTTCCAATAGCGAGTTAGAATATTCTTTCAGTAGTCATACTCCTCCGAGAGTGCGGGAACTGTTTAATGTGGACTCCCATACAGGTGAGATTCGAGTTAAAAGTACGATAGATCACGAAGAAATGAATACGTACGAAATTTATATTCAAGCCAAGGACAAAGGTGGCCCCTATGCAATACCTGTGCATTGTAAGATTCTTGTAGACATAATTGATGTGAATGATAATGCGCCTGAAGTGATCCTGACTTCTTTGTCCAGTCCAGTGATGGAAGACGCCATGATTGGGACAGTAATTGCTCTCATCAGTGTTACAGACCTAGATTCTGGGGAAAATGGGCAGATTAACTGTGAGATTACTCAGGAAGTTCCATTTCGGCTTCAGTCATCTTTTAAGAACTATTACACATTGGTGACGACCGCTCCTCTAGACCGCGAAAGAGTACCAGAATACAACATCACAATTATGGCAATTGATTCAGGATATCCTTCTCTTTCTACAAACAAATCTATATTTCTCAAGGTTTCAGACGTGAATGACAATGCTCCAAGATTTTCGAAATCTTCATACACAGTGTATGTCACAGAAAACAACGCACCTGGCGCTACCGTTTGCTTTGTGACAGCATTGGACCCTGATTCGAATCAAAACGCCTACCTATCTTATTCTATCATGGACAGTACGATCCACGGATTACCCTCCAAAACCTATGTCTCAATCAATTCAGATAATGGCAACGTCTACGCATTACGTTCATTCGACTACGAACAACTAACAGATTTTCAAATCCAAATCCAAGCTCAGGATGCTGGATTTCCACCACTCAGTGGTTCTACCAAAGTTAATGTGATCATCTTGGATCAAAATGACAATGTTCCGGTGATTGTCTCCCCAAAGCCAAGGAACGGTTCAGTTGCACGACATAAACTGTCGCAATCTTTGCACCCGGGGCAATTAGTGATCAAAGTCATTGCCACAGACGCGGACTCTGGACAGAATGCAAAGCTCTCCTATTTATTACTGCGAGCAACAGATCCTACGCTATTCAATTTGGCACTCCACACAGGCGAAATAAGGACGACCCGGCGTCTGGGAGACAGAGATGTCCCGAAGCAAACTCTGCTCATCCTCGTGAAAGATAATGGGCAACCTCCTCTTTCAGCCACGGTCACCATCGTATTTTCAATAATGGAGAACATTACAGATATTCTGCCTGAAATCAGCAATTTACCTGAGAATGCAGAGCAAAATTCTGCTTTATTATTTTATATAATTATCACATTGGGATGCATTTCACTTGTATTCATTGTGGCCATTATCATCGTCGCTACCATCAAGTGCCACCAATACAGAAACAATGCCCACAACTGCAACACCGCCGTCGGGAATTGTTGTTGCATTCAGCATTTGAATTCGGCAGATATTTTGCAAACCTCTAAAACAAATCCCCAAGTAACCACCAATCCTAAAGCGCCACCTGACTTTTTAGAGGTAGGTGGAAGTGGGACAGTCTCACAGGCCTATTATTACAAGGTGTGTTTGACCCCTGAATCTGCGAAGAGTGATTTCACTTTCCTCAAACCATACAGCCCAGGGAAACCCGATGGTGAGACAAGCACTAGTGACCCTGATGGAGTGGAATGGAAAGGATATTCACCAAAACGTTTAAATACTGATGTTTCAACTGCCAATTTCAATTCGAAAGTCATTAAATTTCGCAAGTGGAATGGAGATTTATCCAGTCAGGTGAGATACTTATTTGATCAATCATCAGAGTTGTTCAATTATGTTATTATACATTTTTCTAAGTTTAGTGACCATTTCTGCTCTGAGCCAATATCAAGACTCTTTTTGTTGATTAAGTTATGCATGCCTCATGTCAACTAGCTTTCATCTAAGAAGTTCTTAATTTGAATTCATGGTTTGTTTACTGGTCTTATGTATAGTTACTTGAAACTTAACCTTAAGTATTAGTTATGGTACTAGCTTTGCCTAGCAATTCTATATATTTAGCTTGTTCCTATTCCATAACTTATTAATTTGTTGCAAAGTACGACATTTGAGCACAATCAAATTATGTTTAGTGGAAAACTACAAATCAGACATGTACAAGCATAAGGAAAACATTTGCTGGAATTATACTTTTGATTGAAATCTGACTAAATGCCATTTGTTATTTTATTGAAAATTACTGTGCTTTAAGCATATACCATATCTGTTCATTTGGGAATTATATGTAGCAAGGATGCTTTCATTAGATTGCATTAAAGATGATGAGGTTTTTAATAACCACCTACTTCACATTATTAAATATTACTGATCATTAACTTGCTGAATTATAATGTGACATATCAGCAAAGAATGAAATTGAATACCTTTCCTCTGCCACATTGGATAGCAAAATGCTTCTAAATATATTTTCATTATGTTTTGCATGTTTCAACAATTGGTGATTGAACATATCTATTGATGCAATTTTAGATTACAATAGAATGTACTGTATTTCCTTATATCAAATACACAAACCTTCAGTGAATGAAGTATGGTCTGTGTTTTAACCTGTGGATCATCATCTGATTACAACTATATATAGAACAGCAGATGATCCATGACTCATTTGCAATTTTTCAATGTAGTAATAAAACAAAGAAAAGGATTAAGAGCTGACAATCGACTGCAGGTTAACCAATAATCACATGTTGACTGAACTTGTGTTTTAAATTTCTCAGTGTTTTCCACTGATATTCAATTCTATTGGAAAACCTTCCACTGGGGCAGCACGTTAATTGCTAAAGCATACATCAGTCATAATTATAAGTCATTTTTATAAAACAAGTCTTTATGAATGTCAATTGATTTTTTTCTTACTACTTATGAAATAGTCTTAGTAGTGCAAACTGAATACTTATGCAAATGTTGTGAAACCAATGTGGCACCACAAGCCTTACAAATGTATAATTATGGAAATCAATGTTTGAAAGAGCCAAACAGTGCTAGAGAGCCAACTAAAGAATGTTATTTTGCTAACATTCAATTCAACAGCAAGCTAGTATTCTCCTCCGCATGTATACAATTTGGATGCATGTTAAGTCAGTTTAGATAAGATTGGCAATTATACTGTTATTCTTCATCTCAAAGTATTTTCTCTGCTCTTGGCAGTGATGGATTAGCTGCTAATAAATGTATAGACTGCCATTTGCATCCAATGTTATCCTTGGTGTTCTTGATGCATAGCTCCTCTGTATTGCTTTATTCCTGTTGCACTTCATTTGTTAAGGAGATGCACGTATCTTTGGAAAGATCAGTATTTATTGCCCATCCCTTTTTGCCTTTGAGATGATGACATTAAGCCACCATCTGGATTCCCTTTAGAATGCAATGAGTATGGAGAAGTTAGTACTGTTAGGTAGCAAATTCCAAGGTTTTAACCAAATAAAAATGAAACTATATGTCCAATTCAGAATATTGTCTGACTTGAAGAAGAAATTATATATTGTTCTATTACACTCCACTATTTAAGAAAGGTGAAAAAGAGAGAAGAAAAACAAGTCTATACACCTGTTAGTCACATATTTTTTATCAGGAAATTAGTTGCATTGTTAATAAGGATTGTTTGATGAATATCTTTAAATTTTCAGGCTAATCAGAGAATGAAGTTATGAAGGGCTTCTTATGCCTGATCAATCTCAGGGAATTTCAGGAGGTGACTAAAGTACTGGAAAGGGCAATGTCTCAGGGAAATTTGATGTAACTTTCATCAGGCATTTGATGCATTTCCAATAAAGCAAAATCATTAATGTTAAAAATTGACAAGTCATTGGCATTGATGTAGACACCAGAAATGACAATGGCAAACTTAATTCTTTTGATCATGCAACATCATGCTAACTAACATCTCATGTTAAAATTGGAAGAGCTGTCCCAACATTATTCAATCAAGAGCTGACAAAGGCATGGAATCATACACTTCAGACAATTTCCAGGCACCACCATTACCATCCTTGCATTTGCTCTGCCCGATTGGCAGGAAAGAACAATTAAAGGCGGTTGCAAAGCATAGATATTCAGATGGAGCTGCCTTGGGAATCTTCAAAATAGTCTCTGGATCACTATCAGGAATTAAGACATCAAGTTAAATATGGACAAAGAATCCTCCTGCTGAATGCCACTTACTGCCTCACCCCCCACCCATTGGCAAATGAATCATAACTCCTCCATTTTAAACACCAATTGGAGGAAGTAATGAGGGTGGAAAGGACAAACAATGTATTTTGGGTGGGGGAGTTCAATGTCACTCACTGAGAGTAGCTCAGTAGAAACATGATTGACTGATTTGACAAACTCCTAAAGAATATTACAGTTAGAGACAAAGGATGGCAGATAATAAGAGAACCTACAAAACCTACTTTATCTCACCCTCACCTGTTCAATTGTTTCTGTGCACAGCTGTAATGGTAGGTGTGACCACAACAGAGTTACTGGAATAAATACAGACTTCATATTAAGGAGTCACTGAAGCTGTTACATTGTGCTACCACTATGTGAAATTGAATACATTTCAGACAGATCTAGCAACTCAAAACTGAGAATATTTGACACAAGGTGACTCATTCGAAGGAGCAGGATTGTACACAACCACAATCTGTAATCTAATTATGGAGCATATGTTCCAATCACTCACTACCATGAAGCCAGTTGAATTTATTAGTGTAAGAGGCCATGCCAGGAGGAGTGCCAGGCATATATAAAACACGAGTGAACCTGGTGAACTTACAAATCAAGAATATCAAACTGCTTAAACAACATCCATAAACCAAGCTAAGAGACCTCACAACTACTGGAACAGATCTAAGCTTGTCAGTCTTGCTGCATCTAACCATGACTAGTGCTGAACAATTAGACAACTAACAATAGATGATGATTTCCTAAATATCTGTGTCATCAATGAAGGAGAGAGTCCAGAACATCAAAGAATTTGCCACTATTGTGAGCCAAATGTGCCGAATAGATGGTCCACCTTGGCTTCCTCCTGAGATGATAAATGACAATCTTTAGCAAATTTTATTCCCTCTGAAGGGGATCAAGATGTTACTGAATACTGCAAAGGCTAAGGGCCCTTACAACATTCTGGTAATATGTGTTGAGATTTTGTGCTCCCATACTCCAGTACTCTAGTTAAGTCTATTCAAGGCTGAGAAGACAGATTTTTAATCAGTAAGACAGTTGGGAGGATAAGACAGAAAAGTGGAGTTTACAATTATCAGCTCAGCCATGATCTCATTGAATTGTGTAGCAAACTGGATGAATGATTTCTGCTCCTACATCATATGATTGTATGATTTTTGCCATACAAATAACAAAGCTGTTCCACCTCAGCTACAATACTGGCATCTACACAGCATGTGGAAGTTAGCCCAAGTCATCATCAAAGTGATCAAAGGGCTCATCAACAGTGCTACAAAGTGACACCTGCCTATTAATAACCTGTGTATTGATGCTCAGTTTGTGCTCTATTGGGCCCACTCACATCCTGATCTCATAACAGCCTGTGTCCAAACATGGAAAGTGAATGGATGTGGCATTAAGGTGGCATTTGACTGAGGAATGCTTCAAGGAACATGAGCAAAACTGAAGTCAGTGGGAATCAAATAAAACTCTCAAATGGATATAATCAGGCATCAGTGGAAAGAAAATGACTGCTTTTTGGAGGTCAATCATCTCAGTCTCTGAACATCTCTGCAAGAATACCTCACTGTGGATATTTTCTAATCAACCTGTTCAAAGATGTTATTACCACTACTAGAGACAGTGGGACTTGAACCCAGGTCTCTTGGCCCAGAGATAAGGATACCATCACTGCAGTACAAGAGCCCCAAGTTCATCAGGGTAGAGACCATGACCTTGACAGAGAAGTTTACAAATGTCACTTGGAAATATTTAAACTAGTATATGGCAGAGGTTTGGGAACCATGCAATAGGTCAGCATGTGAAATGACCAAGGAGGAGTTAGAGACTAAGGCTAGATAAACTAAGAGGAAGAACATCCAAGAACTGGTTACTGAATACAACTGGACTGGCAATCTGAAGTGCATTTGTTTTAACACAAGGAGTATGACAGATAAGACAGATGAACTTAGAACTACGATTAGGACATATAGCTATGATGTTTCAGCTATGACAGAGACTTGGATGAGAGATGGACAGGACTGATAGCTTAATGTTCATGGATTTAGATGTTTCAAGCAAGGTAGAGAGGGATGTAAAACAGATGGAGGAGTTGCGTTACTGATTTGGGAGAATATCAAAGCTGTACTCAGGGAGGATACCTTGGAGAGTTCAGCCAGGGAGGTCATATGGGTAGAGTTCAGGAAAAGAAAATGTGCAATAACTTTGATGGGGTTGTACCACAGGCCTCCCAACTGCTATTGGTGATAGAGAAACAGATATGTGGACAGATTATGGAAGAATGTCCAACCAAAAAGGTTGTTATGGCCGATGATTTTAATTTTCCCTGTATTGACTGCGACTCCCTTAATGCCAGAGGATTGGATGTGTGGGATATTCTGAGGTGAGTCCTGGTGGATTGTTGAAGTAATATGTTAATAATCAAATGATGGAAGGCAAATACTAGATTGAGTATTGAGGAATGAACCCATCCAGACAATCAAAATTTCAGTGGGGAAGCATTTCAGGAAAGGTGACCATAATTTGGTAAGTTTAAATTGTGAATCAGGGTAAGAGTAGTCTTAGAGTCATAGAGATGTACAGCACGGAAACAATCCTTTTGGTCTAACTCATCCATGCTAACCAGGTGCCTTTTAAATGTTGTAGTTGTACCAGCCTCCAGCACTTCCTCTGGCAGTTCATTCCATACACTAAGCACATTCTGCGTGAAAAAGTTGCCCCTTAGGTCCCTTTCAAATCTTTCCCCTCTCAACATAAACCTTTGCCCTCTGCCTCTGGACTCCCCTAACCCAGGGAAAAAACCTTGACTATTTACCCTATCCTTGCCCCTCATGATTTTATAAACCTCTATAAAGTCAACCCTCAGCCTCCGATGCTATTGGGAAAACAGCCCCAAACTTTTTCGCTTCTCACTATGACTCCAACTCTCCAACCCTGGCAACATCCTTGTAATTCTTTTCTGAACCCTTTCAAGTTTTACAACATCCTCTGATAGGAGGGAGTGCAAAACTGCACACAAAATTCCAAAAGTAGCCTAACCATGTCCTGTACAGCCATAACATGATCTCCTAATTCAAGGACTCAAAGCTTGACCAATAAAGGAAAGCATATCAAACACCTTCTTCACATACTATCTACATGCGATTCAATTTTCAAGGAACTATGAACCTTCACTCCAAGGTCTCTTTGTTCAGCAACACTCCCCATTCAGTGTATATGTCCTACCCTGACTTGCCTTTCCAAAATGCAGTACTGCACATTTATCCAACTGAAATTCCATCTGCCAATCCTTGGCCCATTGGACCATCTGACCCTCAGGTGAAAGTACTAAACAGGGGGAAGGCTAACTGTGATAATATTAGGCAGGAATAAGGAATGTAGATTTGGGGGAACAGGTTGAGGGCAAATCCACATATGTCATGTGCGACAATTGAAAATGATAGTTAATTAGAGTTCAGGACCAGCCTGCTCCTGTGAAAATGAAGGATAAGGATGGCGAGCTTTGGGAACCTTTGATGACAAGATAAATTGCTAACTTAATCAAAAAACACAATGAGGCATTTGTAAGATTTATGAAAGTGAGCACAGACAGAGCCATCGAAGAATATAAAGAAAGCAGGAAATAACTTAGATAAGACGGAGGGAGGGTTACATGGGTCATGCAATGCCATTAACGGACAGCTTTAAGGGAACTCCCGAGGACTGCTTTCTATCTATCTATCTATCTATCTATCTATCTATCTATCTATCTATCTATCTATCTATCTATCTATCTATCTATCTATCTATCTATCTATCTATCTATCTATCTATCTATCTATCTATCTATCTATCTATCTATCTATCTATCTATCTATCTATCTAATCTATCCATCTATCTATCTATCTATCCATCTATCTATCTATCTATCTATCTATCTATCTATCTATCTATCTATCTATCTATCTATCTATCTATCTATCTATCTATCTATCTATCTATCTATCTATCTATCTATCTATCTATCTATCTATCTATCTATCTATCTATCTATCTATCTATCTAATCTATCTAATCTATCTATCCATCTATCCATCTATCTATCTATCTATCTATCTATCTATCTATCTATCTATCTATCTATCTATCTATCTATCTATCTATCTATCTATCTATCTATCTATCTATCTATCTATCTATCTATCTATCTATCTATCTATCTATCTATCTATCTATCTATCTATCTATCTATCTATCTATCTATCTATCTATCCGATATACATATGTAACAAGGAGAAAGGGGGTAGCTAGGGAAAAGATAGGTCCACTCAAAGACAAAGGAGGAAATTTTTACATTGTGCTAGAGGAAGTGGATGAGGTCCTTAATAGATAACTAGGGCAGCATGGTGGCTCAGTGGTTAGCAATATGTTTCACAGCGCCAGGGTCCCAGGTTTGATTTCCCCCTCGGGCAACTGTCTGCATTGTGTTTGCACATTCTCCAAATGTCTGCACGGGTTTCATTCTACAGTCCAAAGATGTGCAGGATGCTAAATTTTGCATTGTGTGCAGTTTAGGTGGGTCAGCAATGGTAAATACAGGATTACAAATTTAGGGTAGAAAGATGGATTTGGGCGGGATTCTTTTCTAAGGGTCATTTCAGGATGGTGGATACTGTGTATGTGAATTTAGCAAGATTCCACATGGCAGGCTGAGACAGAAGACACATGGGCCTCAGGGTGAGCTGTAGTATGGATACACACAGTGTATCATAGCTGCTCACAATGTGGTATTCTCTACATGGGGAGACAAAGCACAGACCTGGTGACTGCTTTGCAGAACACTTCTGCCCTATCTGCAAAAATGATCTTGAGCTTCCAGTTACCTACTGCTTCAACACACCACCATGTTCTCTGGCCAACATCTCTGTCTCAGGCTTGCTCCAGTGAAGTTCATTGCAAGATGGAAAAACGGCACTTCACTTTGCATATATAAACTCTAAAGTCTTCTGGAGTCAATATCAAGTTCAACAGTTTTAGGGCTTATTCACCTTCTCTCATGTATTTACATGTACACCTCCAACACCAGGCCTTGTCATCACATGGGATGCTACCACACACAACCAATTGCCAGCTACTAATAGTCCCCATTAGCAGTACTTCATTCTCCCAGGCTCATTTTTACCCAGTCATTTGTCGAGGGGAAAGTGAGGACTGCAGATGCTGGAAGTCAGAGTCGAGAGTGTGGTGCTGGAAAAGCACAGCAGGTCAGGCAGCATCTGAGGAGCAGGAAAATCAATGTTTCAGATATTAGCCCTTCATGAGGAATGAGCATTCCTCATGAAGGGCTTGGACCTGAAGCATCAATTCCCCTGCTCCTCGGATGCTGCCTGACGTGCTGTGCTTTTCCAGCATCACACTCTTGACCCCAGTCCTTTGTCTGTCCAACTCTTTTTCTCTCTCTTTGAGCTCTATCTCCACCTACGTTTTACTCCCCCACGCACTTGCCAAACCATCTTCTGTTTTGTCACCGTAGATGCTGCCAGACCTGCTGAATTTTTCCAGTAATTTCTGCTTTTGTTCTGATTTCCAGCATTTCCAGTTCTTTTTTGTTAAGATGGATACAGAATGGGTATGGTCAGAGAATACAGAGAGTAGCAGTGGAAGGGTATTTTCCTGACTGGAGTTATATGATCCATTGTGTTCAGCAGGAATTGGGGACCCCTATTGTTTAATTTTTTAATTATATATGATTTGGAGGAAAATGTAGGTGGTCTGACTAATTTTTTTGTGGACAAAACAAAGGTTGGAGGAATTGTGAATAGTAAGGGGGATTGTCAGATATTTTAGCAAGATACAGATTGGGTGGAGACTTGGGCAGAGACATGGCAGATGGAATTTAATCTGGATAAATACGAGGTGTTGCATTTTGGAAGATCGAATGCAGGAGCGAAGTATTCAGTGAATGGAAGAGCACTTATCAGCATTAACACACAGGTCCCTGGAATATGGCAACATAAGTGGTTAAGGTTGTCAAGAAGGTATACAGCATACTTGCCTTCATCAGCCCAGGCACAGAGTATAAAAAGTGGCAAGTCATGTTGCAATTGTATAGAACGTTAGCTCAGCCACATTTGGCATATTGTGTACAATTTTACTCATTACACAATCAGAAGGATTTTGAGGCTTTGGAAAAAGCACAGAAAAGTTTTCACAGATGTTGCTTGGTGTGGAGGGCATTAGCTATGAGAAGAGATTGGACAAACTTTCTTTGTTTTTACTTGAACCTGCTAGAAATTTACAAAATTCTGAGATGTATGGACAGAATGGATAGTCAGAGTTTCCCCAGGGTAGGCATGTCAATTACTAGTGAAGATTGATTCAAGTTCATGGGGAGAAAGCTTAAAGGAGATGTGAGAGGCAAGTTTTTAACACAGAGGGTGGTAAGTACCTGTAATATGCTTCCAAAGGAGGTGGTAGAAGTGATGCAATGTTTAAGAGGCAGCTTGACAGATACATGAATAGGCAGGGAAGAGAGGAATATGGACTGCATAGAAGCAAAAGGCTTTTAGTTTCAAAAGGCATCATCTGTCAGCGCAGGCTGGGTGTTGTGAAGGGTCCATTCCTGTGCTGCACTGTTCCATAGAACATAGAAAAGTACAGCACAGAACAGGGCTTTGGCCCATGATGTTGTGCTGAGGATTAATCCTAATGTAAAATAAAATAACTTAACCTACATGCCCCTCAATTCACTGCTATCCATGTACATATCCAGCAGTCACTTAAATGTCTTTAATGACTCTGCTTCTGCCACCACTCTGGCAATATATTCCATGAATTCACAACTCTGAGCGTAAAGAAACTTCCTCTGACATCTCCTGTATACCTTTCTCCTAATACCTTAAAATGATGATGACTCATGCCAGTCAATCCTGCCCTGTGGAAAAGTCTGGCTACAGACTCTATCCATGCCTCTCATTATCGTGTATGCCTCAATCAGTTCACCTCTCTTCCTCCTTTTCTCCAGAGAGAAAAGTCTGAGTTTAATCAACCTCTCTTCATAAGGCAAGCCCTCCAGTCCAGGCAGCGTCCTGATAAACCTTCTTTGCACCCTCTCCAAAGCTGCTGTATCTTTCCTATAGTAGTCAACCAAAACTGGACACAAGTGTGGTCTCACCAGGGACTTGTAGAGCTGTAGCAAAACCCCGCAGCTCTTAAACTCGATCCGCTTGTTAATGAATGCCAAAACACCATATGCTTTCTTAACAATCCTATCCACCTGGGTGGCAACTTTGAGGGATTTATGTATTTGAACACCAAGATCCCACTGTTCCTCCACACTGCTAAGAATCCTGTTTTTAATCCTATATTCAGCATTCGCATTTGAACTTCAAAAATGCATCACTTTGCATTTATCCAGGTTGAACTCCATCTGCAATTTCTCAGCCCAGCTCTGCATTCTGTCTATGTCGTGCTGCAGCTTGCAATAGCCCTCGATACTATCAATGGCACCTCCAACCTTTGTGTCATCTGCAAATTTACTAACCCACCCCTCAATCTCCTCATCCAAGTCATTTATAAAAACTACAAAGAGCAGAGGCCCAATAACAAAGCCCTGCAGGACCCTACTCAACACTGACCTCCAGGCAGAATACTTTCCATGTACAACCACTCTCTTCCTTCTGTCAGCAAACCAATTCTGAATCCAGACAGCCAAATCTCCCTGTAATCCATACTTCCTGGCTTTATGAATGAACCTACCATGGGAAACCTTATCAAATGCCTTGCTGAAGTCCATATATACCACATCCACTGCTTGAACTTCATCGACTTGTCTTGTCACCTCCTCAAAGAACTCAATATGATTTGTCCTGCATGAGCTGCCCCTTCAAAAGCCATGCTGACTGCCTTTAATCACGCTATGCTTTTCCAAATAGTCATAAATCCTATCCCTCAGAATTCTTTCTAAAACGTTGCTGACCACAGGCGTAAGGCTGATTGATCTGTAATTGCCAGGGATTTCCCTATTACCCTTCTTGAAAAGAGGAACAACATTCACCTCCCTCCAATCCTCTCGTTTGACTCCCATGGAGAGTGAGGTAGGAAAGATCTTCACCAGCCGCTTAGCAACCTCCTTATTTGCTTCTCGGAGCAACCTAGGATAAATCTGGTCTGGGGTTTAAATCAGAGTGGTGCTGGAAAAGCACAGCAGGTCAGGCAACATCTGAGGAGCAGGAAAATTGACGTTTCAGGCAAAAGCCCTTCATCAGGAATAGCCTATGGAGGGATTTTGCCCGAAACATTGATTTTCCTGCTCCTCGGATGCTGCCTGACCTGCTGTGCTTTTCCAGCACCACTCTGATCTAAACTTTGGTTTCCAGCATCTGCAGTCCTCACTTCTGCCTAAATCTGGTCTGGCCCTGGGACTTAATCTTAATGTTTGTCAAAATGTCCAGCACATCAATTTCATCAATCTTGATCTGTTCAAGCCTGTATCCCAGCTCCTCAAAGTTCTCATTCACAACAAGGTCCTTTTCCTTAGTGAAAACCAAAGCAAAAAAACTCATTTAGGGCTTCCCCTATCTGCTCAGACTCCACGTACAAGTTCCCTACACTGATCGGCCCTACCTTCTCCCTGATCATTCTCTTATTCATCATGTATGAGTAAAATGCCTTTGGGTTCTCAATAATCAGCCAAGCCATTTTCATGCCCCTTCCTGGCTCTCCTCATTCCATTTCTGAGTTCCTTTCTAGCCAGCCTGTGCTCCTCTAAAGCTGTTCTAGATCCTTGCTTCCTCCACTTTACGTAAGCTGCCTTCTACCTTTTGATGAGAAGCTCCTCTGTTCTCGTCATCCAAGGTTCCTTAATCTTACCCCTTCTTTTCTGTCTCAGAGGAACAAATTCATGCATCACTCGCAACAACTTAAACAGTCTCCACATGTCTGTGGAATAATTGCTCTCAGTCTGTACTTCCCAACTCCTGTCTGACAGCATCATAATTTCCTTTTCCCCAATTAAATATCTTACCTTGGTAACTGCTCCTTTCCCTCTCCAAGGATATGGTGAATGTGAGGCAGTTGTGATCACTGCTATCAAAATGTTCTCCCACCGCGAGATCTGACATCTGTCCTGGCTCATTGCCGAGCACCAAATCCAAAATGGCCTCTCCCCTTGTCGGCCTGTCTATGTATTGAGTAAGGAAACCCTCCTGAACACACCTGACAAAAATGGTTCCATCCAAACCATCTGCACTAAAGAGGTTCCAGTCGATATTGGGAAAGTTGAAATCATCCATAACAACAATCCTGCTACATCTTCATTTTTCCAAAAT
Organism: Chiloscyllium plagiosum; assembly: GCF_037043375.1. Classification (NCBI taxonomy): domain Eukaryota; kingdom Metazoa; phylum Chordata; class Chondrichthyes; order Orectolobiformes; family Hemiscylliidae; genus Chiloscyllium; species Chiloscyllium plagiosum. Next base: position 7,644,859 of record NW_028270154.1, on the reverse strand, counting down.
CTGCTGGCATATGAGTTCTTCAATCTCTCTATTGCTATTAGGGGGTCTATAGAAAACCCCCAACAAGGTGGCTGTTCCCTTGCTGTTCCTAACTTCTACCAATACTGACTCAGTAGGCAAACCTTCCTCAACAACCTTCGTTTCTGTAACTGTGATGCATTCTCTGATTAGCAATGCTACACCCCCTCCTTTTTTTCCAGCCTCCCTGTTCTTTTTAAATGTTCTAAACCCTGGAATATCTACCAACCATTCCTGCCCCCGTGAAACCCATGTCTCCATTATGGCCACAACATCATAGCCCCAAGTACTGATCCATGCTCTAAGTTTGTCACTCTTATTTCTGACACTCCTTGAATTAAAGCAGACACACTTTAACCGATCCCTTTTGTTGCATCACGTGAGAAACCTTCCCAATAGATTCACTACATCCTGTCACTGTCCCATCTACAACTGTCCCCCTCTCAGATATGTAGCACTGATTCCCACCCCCCTGCCAAGCTAGTTTAAACCGTTCCAAACCACACTAGCAAATCTCCCACTCAGGACATTTGTGCCCCTCCAGTTCAGGTGCTACCCATCCTTCATGTACAGGTCCCACCTTCCCCAAAAGGTATCCCAATGGTCTAGGTATTTGAAGCCCTCCCTCCTGCACCAACCTCACAGACACATGTTAAGCAGTATTCGCTGACTGTTCCTCACTTCACTATCTCGTGCCACCGGTAACAAACCCGAGATCACTACTCTTCAGTTTCCAACCTAGCTCTCTGTAGTCACTTTACAGATCCTCAATCCCTTTCCTGGCTACATCATTGGTGCCAATATGTACCACAATTTCTGGCTGCTCTCCCTCCCCCTTCAGAATCCTGTAAACCCGACCGGCAACATCCTGGACCCTGGACCCGGGGAGGCAACATACTTTCTGGGAGTCCCATTCTTGACCACAAAATCTCCTTGCACTTTTTTCATCCATCTTTCAACTGTTCCATAAATGGCCATCCCTCCATTGTTAACTGATGAAGGCACAATGTTCAGCTGCATGAAATGCAGAAACCTTGACTTAGCTTCCTGTCAATTTGCATTTAAAAGACATGTAAAATTGGGCAATCTCAACTTTTGTCATGACTTCAGGAATAGCAAGGTTTGATTTCTAAAGTGCTGCCCCAGTGAAACATGACAAAGTTTTGGCAGCTCAGCTTGGAAAAAATAATTTGAAGCAGAGGCAACAAGGATTTTTATGTGATATCAGTAACTAAAGCAAGTGAAAGTTCTGTACTGCATTTAATACATGGCACTCGAAAATATAAATGATTTTCTGCTGGTGGCAGAGTGTCTGTGAGAATCAAAGGGATATCTCAAAATCCATATTGCTTGACTTGATGGTAAACAAGAGATAGCATTGCCTTGAAGAGCTGGGAAGGCAGAAAGTATTTGGGTTTAGATGAAATAATAAAGAAGGACAAGTAATGCAATATTTAAAAGGCATCTTGACACATACATGAATAGGCAGGTAAGAGAGGAATATGGGCTGCAATTTCAGGTAGTGAAACATTAGAATCAGGTGAAATTGGATTAGAGTTAAAGCAGTTGAACAGAAGGAAAGATGAAGAAATGAGTGATGGTCATGAGGAAACTAAAACTGTAATTGCAAGAGAGGGCAAAACTGAGGGAAAATGAATTTTCGCTTAAAATAATGCAGTGGAAACAGCATCACTATGTGATGCAAGCCCTAGTGGGGAGAATCAGAGTCAAGAAATACTTAAGGCGACACAGACCCTACCAAACTTTGAGGAAAGGAATGTGGAGGCATTGTTCATGCTATCTGAGAAAATGGTGAGGCAAAATAATTGGGCAAAAGAAGATGGAACATTCTCGGGCAGAATACATTGACAGGTAAAACATAGGAAAGTTATGCTTCATTTTCAGATAATATTTCTTGGGATTATGGTGCTTTAAAAAAAAGCTATTTTGGCTATATAAATTATTGCCTGATGCATATGGGCAAAGGTTCTGGAATTAAAGGGAGCAGCTGAGACAAACCTACATTGAATCCAAAGGAGTTAAGCAAAATAATTTTGATAGAAGCATTAGAGGCTGAAAGTACACAAGAAATTCATGGAGAAATTATTTTCTTCTATGAGTTTAAAAACTCACTGAAGTCCATAAAAAGAAGATATGTTGAAGTCTGTTGGATTGCAATTGCTTGATACACAGCTATATTGGCTGATGATTAAGAGCTAATCCACAAAACTAATTTTTTTCATAATCTCCATAAATTTGAAAGGGATAGAAAATAGGAGAGTGAAAGGAATATAGTCATCAAGGTAAGGAATGGGTAGCTGAAAATACTCCAAAGTCTCCTCCTAAAATCAAAAAGCATATTACTGAGAGTAGACATGAACATCAGAAACCAAAGTGTTGCCAATATAGCAAAGCAGTACACATTCATTCAGAATGCTGGAAGCTGAGAGGGACTTGTTGAACTTCATAATATTAAGTCTGAAAACAAGACTCAGAGGCCACTTTTGGAATACTGTGTTCAATTCTGGTCTCCCTGATATAGGAAAGATTTTGTGAAACCTGAAAGCTTTTGGAAACGATTGACAAGGATTTTGCCAGGGTTGAAGGGTTTGAGCTATAGGGAGAGTGTGAATTGGCTGGTGCAATTTTTACCACAGCTTCGGAGGATGAGGGTTGACTTTATAGAAGTTTACAAAATCATGAGGGGCAGGGACAGAGTGAATATTCAAGGTCACTTCCCTAGGGTAGGAGAATCCAAAACTAGAAGGCTTAGATTTAAGGTGAGAAGGGACAGATTTAAAAGGGACCTAAGGGGCAAATATTTCACACAGAGGGTGGTGTGGGTACAGAATGAGCTGCGAGAGAAGGTGGAGGAGGCTGGTCAAATGACAACATTTAAAAGGCATCTGAATAGGAATATGAATAGAAAGGGTTTAGAGGGATGTGGACCAATGGGACTAGATAAATATAGACTAGCATGGATGGAATGGACCAAAGTGTCCATTTTCGTGCTACACATCTCAATGAGCCCATGACTCTAAAAGGTCACAGTAGATTTAACATGAGATTGGAGTTAGGTATTGCTGTGAGTGCAGAAGAAGTACATAGGAAATATAAGACATAATAAAAAGTTTTTTAAAATCAACTATGAAGATAATTCATTTTTCTTTGAATGCAGTATCCAAATTCATGACAATATTAAGAGATACAGGGGCCATGCCAACTGAGTTGTGGAAGAAGCATTTAGTTTTCCCTTTCGAGAATCCAATAAAGAACTTATATGTAATTTTAGTAAAATAGCTACACCTTTAACAAATTTTGTAAAGAAACAAGCAAAAGTAGTATCATCAACAGAATGCCAAGTAGCCATTGAGAAGATGAAGGAATTTTAAAAGCTGAACCAATATTGATCAGCCCTGATTTTCCATACTTTCAAATCACAGTTGATGACAGAGACTCAGGGGTAGGTGCTGTGTTGTGACAGAATAGAGAAGTCAGTGGAGTATCTCACTCAGAAACTACACCAATATCACAAGAAGTACTTTACCATAGAAAAATACTTTGTGATTGGTGTTGGCTCTTTAATATGTTGAAGTGTCTGTTCAACATGCTAACAAGAAGACACTGATTTGCATTCATCATAATAAACTAATCTTTCATGAAAAGTGCAAAACTCAGAATGTAATATTGCTTACACAGAGTCTTTTGTTGCAACCGTTTAATATAAAGATTATTCACATTGCTGGAAAAGATCATGCAATTGCTAATGTATTGTCCCAAGTGCAAAATTTTAGAATAAATTAAAGATTTAAAATTGCTAAGATTGTATGAGGTTGTAAATGTGGGGAAGAATGGATGTGAGCCTTGTATTTTGTTACGATACTTTTTAATGAAATATATTTGTGAAATGGTGTTTCAATCCCCTGAAGGGACATACCATGACTTTTTATCTTTATGTTTTCAATTATGAACTGAAATGAGATAAGAACTATTTTTATAACCAAATATTCCTGCATGGTTAGAAAGCAAGCAATCTGATACATGTTGTAAGCACTTTTTATATAGCTTTGGGTTACAGCAGTGTTTGGAGATGAATTGGAGCTGATGGGTTATGTACACAAATGGAGCTTTAGTTGACACCAAGAAGTTGATTGGTTTGTGGATTAGTGTGAGCTATCAGCACCAAAGGCCTTCTTGCTGCCTGTGATTTGTTCTCAGCTAAATGAATGTCTTATGGTAGGGAACAAGACAAAGAAGAGCCTTCAGGTCTCCCCGAGACAGAAGCATTCTTTCTGTTCTCTGCAGTGAGCACTTGAAGAAATTTGATTCACATTTTCTTTAAATTTGAACCATTAGCTTATCCAGCTTCAACTCTTTTAATCAGGTTCCCCCATCCATTCTTTCCCATCCCCACCTCATACACATGTAGTTCCTTTTATTTAGATCAAAGTCACCAGTTTTTGATTGAACTACTTCACTTCCCACCTTAATGAAGAATTCCATCATAATATGATTGTTCTCCACAAGTGTCCCTGCACAACATTGTTAAATGATCCTTTCTCATTGCACAACAACAGAATGGCTTTTCTGTGTTTGCTTTCTCAAAGTATTGGCATAAAATTCCATCATGCATGCAATTCTAGGAAATCCTCCACCACAACACATTTAAACTTACCCAAGGTTACAGTTGCACCCTTATTCCATGCATCTCTGATTTCTTTTCAATGCTTTCCCTTACATCTCCATTACTGCATGCGGGCAAACTGAAAAACCTCAACAACATTTTCTCTCTGTTTGGTGCTCTATACCTCTGCCCGTACAGATTCCAGATCATAAGTTTTGAGGTAATATGGTTTCCCACCAATGCATTGATTTCATAATTCACTAACAAGGCTGAAGCAATCACAGAAATCTTCACTCAGAAGTGCCAAGTGGATGATCCATCTCAATCTTCTCCAGTGGTCCCCAGCACCTCACATACCAATTGTCAGACAATTTGATTCACTCCACATGGTATCAAGAAATGGTTGGAGGCATTGGAAACTGCAAAGGGCATAGACACTGACAACAATCCAGCAATAGTACTGAAGACTGTGCTGCAGAACTTGCTGCTCCACTAGCCAAGCCCTTGCAGTACAGTGACAACACTGGCATGTATCCAACAATATGGAAAATGCCAAGGTAAATTCTATACACAAAATGCAGGGCAATTCCAACCCAGACAATTACCACCCCATCAGTCTACTCTCAATGATCAGTAAAGTGATGGAGGTTATCATCAACAGTGCTATCAGCAGCACCTACTCAGCAATAACCTGGTTCCATCAGGCCCATGCAGCTCCTGATATCATTAGATCCTTGGTTCAAACATGGACAAAAAGAGCAGAATTCCAGAGGTGAAGTGATAGCCCTTGACAATAATGCCACAGGCAATCAAGTATGTCATCAGGAATCCTGAGCAAAACTGAAATCAATGGTTTCAGTGGCAAACTCTCTGCTGGTTAGAGTCATACCTGGCATATAGGAAGATGGTTGTGGAGATTGGAGGTCAGTTATCTCAGCTCCAAGACATGTCTGCAGGAGTTCCTCTGGGTAGTATCCCAGGCATAGCCATCTTCAGCTACTTCATCAAAGAACTTCCCTTGATCATAAGGTCAGAAGTGGAGATGTTCACTGATGATTACATAATGTTCAGCACCATTTGTGACTCTTCAGACACTGGAGTAGTCCATGCTCAAATGTAACAAGATCTGGACAATATCCAGGCTAGGGCTGACAAGTGGCAAGTTACATTCACACTACATAAATTCTGGGCAATGACCATTTGCAATAAGAGATAATCTAACCACTATACATTGATATTTGATCGTATTTTCAATCATCATTTAATTCCCCACTGTCAACATCCTTGGGGTGACCAATGTCCAGACACTTAACTGGCCACATAAACACAGTAGTGATAAAGGCAGGTTAAAGTCTAGGAATACCACGATGATTAATTCACTCCCTAATTCCCCAGAGGCTGTCCATTATTAACAAGGCACAAGTTAAGAATTTGATGAAATACTCCCCACTTGCCTGGATCCAAACAGTTCCAACAACATGAAAGAAGCTTAATATCATCGAGGACAAAGCAATCCGCCTGATTAGCACAACTTCTACAAACATCCGCTCCCTTCATTATCAATGCTCAGAAGCAGCAGTACGTACTACCTATAAGATGCACTGCAGAAATTCGCCAAAGATCCTGAGACTGCACTTTCCAAATCCATGATTGCTTCCACCTAGAATGACAAGGGCAGCAGATTCATGGGAACAGCACCACCGACAAATTTCCTTCAAAGTCACTGACCATCCTGATTTGGAAATATATTGCTGTTTCTTAAGTGTTGTTGGTTCAAAATCCTGGAATTCCTTCCCAACAGGCATTGTGGCTTGCAGTGGGTTCAAGAAGGCAACTAGGTACTTTCAATAAATGCTGGTCAGCCAGTGTTACCCATGTCCCATGAAAGAATAACAAAAAAAGTTCCCCAATCGCTTTTCCATTTTGTCTGTTCTTCCTGAGTGATGACTATCCCTGACTGGTCAGTTCCTATTCTTAGTCAGCGTGCAGCATGTCTCTACCCTCACAACTCATAAAAATTTATATCTACTTGTGTTGCTAATTCATCTACCCTGTTGCAAATACTCCATACATTAAAACACAATGCCTTCCAAATTTTTTTTTAACCTTGGTAATGTTCCTAGGTTTGTTTTGTCCTATGTCCCCATTTGTTTCTTTCAGCCTTCCACCTATGTTTCTTATTTTTCTGTATTTTGTTTCATTCTATGTGTCCCCCTCTTCACTCTCCTTATTGAGGTTTTTTCTTACCATTCTAGTTTAAACTCTCCCTGACAGCACAAGGAAATCTGTTCCATCCTGTCCAGATTCAACATATCCTGCTGTCCTGGTCCCACCTTTCCCAAAACTGGTTTCAATGTCTCAAGACTCTGAATCCCTCCCTATTACAACATTTTTCCAGCCATGTTTTTCATGGTATATCCAGTTATTTGTCCTCTTACTAACATGTATCACTGGTACTAATTATGAGGCAGCTACATTTGAGATCTTATATTTTTACTTACATCCGAAATCTCTATATGCTGCTTGTATGACCTCCTACTTTTTTGACTATGTTGTTGTTGCTGATACATACAATGACCACTGGCTGTTCACCTCCCAGTTCAGAATTCCTTGCAATTTTCCCTCGACAAACTGTCTCCTGGCACCAGGGATGCCACATATGAACCTGGAGTATTGTTTACAGCCACAAAACTACCTGTATGTTCTCCTTACTATTGAATTATCTATTAATATTGTCCTGCTTTTGTTTTTCCTTCTCTCTTGTGCATCAGAGCCACCCATGGCATCATGTCATTGGCTTCCATTGTCATTCCTTGTGAAGTCACTATCCCTTCCAACAGTAAGCAAAACTATATATCTGTATATTTGTATATTTGAGAGGGGAATGGTAGCAGAGGATTCATGCACTACCTGCCTTCCTTTGTACTGTCTGATAGTCACTCATCCCCTTTCTGCCTGTTCAGTGTTTACCTATGGTGTGACCGCCTCCTTAAACATGCTGATCATGGGTGCATTGGCCTCTCCAGCTCTGATATGAAGTTAGCCAGTTTTTGTAACTGGTCACCAGAGACATGTTCTTGATTTGCCACATAGTCCAGGAAGAGCATGTCATAAATGCAAGCTCTGCTTTCATGACTTCTCTTTCGGTTAAGCTTGTTAGTTCCTCCCTTTCAAGAATACTAATTTTGTTAGGGACATTAGTTCACTTCAAAAACTTCTGCTGCAATGAAAAATCCTTGCCTTAAGTCTTTGGAGATCTTTCTTTAAGTCAAGACATTAGTTCGTTTTGTTGCTTTTGTTATTATATTGGCCCTAACTTTCTTAATTCAATCCAAGTATGGTTACTTACATGAAAATATGCACTAATTTAGTTTACATCAAATTGTAGGCAATTCCTAAAAGCAGTTTCAAGCCAACTAATTAACGTAAGATTTTCCTATGATGGCGTTCTTTGCTTTTACATACTGTTTCAAACACAGCGCAAACTGATCACGACCTAAATGGAGTCAAGTTAGGTAAAGGGGCAGTACAACAAGATCTAGGTGTTCTTATACATCAGTCAATGAAAGCAAGCATGCAGGTACAGCAGGCAGTGAAGAAAGCTAATAGCATGCTGGCCTTCATAACAAGAGGAATTGAGTATAGAAGCAAAAAGGTCCTTCTGCAGATGTACAGGGCCCTGGTGAGACCGCACCTGGAATACTGTGCGCAGTTTTGTTCTCCAAATTTGAGGAAAGACATTCTGACTATTGAGGGAGTGCAGCGTAGGCTCACGAGGTCAATTCCCAGAATGGCAGGACTATCTTATGCTGAAAGATTGGAGCGACTGGGCTTGGATACGCTTGAGTTTAGAAGGCTGAGAGGGGATCTGATTGAGACGTATAAGATTATGAAAGGATTGGACATGCTGGAGGGTGAGTCCCGAACCAGAGGACACAGTTTAAAAATAAGGGCTATACCACTTAGAACAGAGTTGAGGAGAAACTTCTTCATCCAGAGGGTGGTGGGTGTATGGAATGCTCTGTGGAGGCCAAGTCTCTGGATACTTTCAAGAAAGAGTTGGATAGAGTTCTTAAGGATAGTGGAATCAAGGGTTATGGGGGTAAGGCAGGAACAGGATACTGATTGAGGATGATCAGCCATGATCATAATGTTTGGTGGTGCTGGCTCAAAGGGCAGAATGGCCTTCTCCTGCACCTATTGTCTATTGTCTATTGATCCCTCTCAGGTTAGTACCTCTCAGACTCCCAAACTAAGTGGGTGTAGGCCTCAAGCCTCAGCTCTAGTTTTTAATCTCCTGTCCCGAGCTACTTCCTTGCAGGTCTGCAGTCTCACTGCCAGCTTGACTTCAAAGATAAGTGATGCAGCCTGAAGCATTCGCCCCAATTTACAGCCTCCTGCTTTGAGCTGCTCCCTTGTAGGCCCACAAATTTCATGAGATTGATTCCTGAGATGAGGGATCTGTCTTATGGGAGACAGATTTAGATCTGTACTCCATGGATTTTAGACAAATGAGAGAGAATCTAATTGAGGTATATAAGATGCTAAAGGGATAAAACAGACTTGAAGATGATCTTTCCTTTTGGGGAAACTTAGAATGAGAAGTCACAGTTTTAACATAATGGGCAGCGGATTTAAAAGAGAGGTGAGGACAAGTTACTTCTTGAAAAGGGTCATGAATCTGTGGAATTCGCTCCTCAAATATGGTGGATGCCATCATACTTTAAGGAGGAGATAGACAGATTTCTCATCAGTAATAGATTCATGGCTATGGAGATTAGGCAGGAAAGTGAAGTTGGGGCTGAAATGAGATCAATCATGATTGCATCATATGACAGAGGATGCCCAAGGGGTTGAATTGCCTACTCCTGCTCCTAGTTCTTATGTTCTCTTCTTATATCCCTGCTGCCTCTCTGATTCCCAAGCAAAGCAATGTAAGCTTTGAGTCTTAGGTCTAATTTTTGCTTCGTTGCAAATGTTCTCAGTAAATCAGACACTTATTATGAACTTTGTTCTCTGTTTGGTAGCTTTTTGTTTTGTCTCTGGTGTTTGACTGCCTGGAAAGAGGCGTTATGCCCTTTTCTTTGAAGACAAAATATATAGGGTAAGAAGTTTTGTTTAACTTCTAAACTATACAAAACTAATACAGAAGATCACAATGTACTTATGCAGCATACTGCCATGCAATGCATGTAAAAACAGTGACATAGTGAAATATTCTTCACTGCATAAGTCTTGAATGATTAATGTCTAAAGTATTATAGAATACAAGCTTAAGCATTGTTGCAAAGTTAACTCTAATACAAAGATTATAATGAATTAAAAGATTATATTTTGTCATAAAAGATTGTTTCATTGCTAAAATAATGTTTTAAAAAAGCCAGAGCAAAGCACAGTCATAACTACAGTTTTTCAAAGCTATCATTTATTTTGATAACTGCAAAGGAGGTAGCAAGCTGGCAGGGTGTGAATTCTGTCTTATTCATCTTGAAACTTGCTTATTCTCACAATCATGAAATGAAACTTTGCTAAATGATGAACACTCAGCCTTGTTCTTATTTCTAAAATATTAATGTGTTGTCTTCAATTTGTTCACAATCCCACTGTGCATTTCTTTAACAGGAGAGTTTTAAGCAGAGCCACACAATATTAAAGTAATAAAACATGCATTGACCACAGCTGAGCACAATAATGTACAAATGGATTAATTGATAATATTCTTTGTGTAATTACAACTAAACTAAATCAATCATGAAATGTTAATTTCCTCACAAAGATTAGGACTCTGCACCTCCCTTCCTAACGGCATCTGGGTGCAGGAAAAAGTGAGGACTGCAGATGCTGGAGATCAGAGTTGAAAAATGTGGCGATGGGAAAGCACAGCAGGTCAGGCAGCATTTGGGGAGCAGTAGAATCAATATTTCAGGCGTAAGCCATTCATCAGGAATGTGGGAGGAATGGGGGCTGAGAGATAAATGGGAGAAGGGGTGGGGCTGGGGGAAATGTAGCTGGGAAGTCAATAGGTAGTAGGAGGTGGGGAATGATGGTAATGGGTCAGAGTAAAGGGTGGGGTAGGAAGGAGGATGGACAGGTAGAACAGTTCAAGAGGGCATTGCCGAGTTGGAGGGTTGGATCTGGGATGAGGTAGGGTGGAGGGGAGATGAGGAAACTGGTGAAATCGATATTGCTTACCAACCCACCAGCCACATGACAAAGGATATATTTCCCTCCCCACCCCATCAGTATTCTGCACAGACCATTCCCTCCGTGATTCCCTCGTTAGACTCACGCCTCCCACCATCCTCCACTCCCATCATCTTCCCTTATCACTGCAGAAAGTGTAAAAGCTGCACCGAAACCTCCCCTCTCACCTCCATCCAAGGCCCCAAAGGATCCTTCCACATCTGGCAGAGATTTTCCTGCATATCCAAACACCTTATCTACTGTGTCCATTGTTCTTGATGTGGCCTAATCTACATTGAGGAGATAGGATGCCAACTCATGGAACGTTTCAGAGAACATCTCTGGTACACACGCACAAAACAACCTCACCACCCTGTGGCCAACTATTTCAACTCCCCCTCAACTTCACCAAGGACATGCAAACCCTGGGCCTCCTTCATCGCTAAATCCTCCCCACCCAATATCTTCCGTCTTGGGACTCTCCAACTGCATGGCATCAACAGTTTCCTCATCTTCACTTTCCCACCTCATCCCAGATCCAACCCTCCAGCTCAGGACCACCCTCTTGAACTGTCTTACCTGTCCATCCTCCTTCCTACCTATCTGCTCCACCCTCTGCTCCGACCTATCATCACCCCCCCCCCCACCTGCATCTACCTACTTCCTTCCCAGCTACTTTCACCCCAACCCCACACCCTCTTATATATCTCACAGCCTTCTTTACCCCACCACCCCCCAGAGTCCTGATAAAGGGCTTATGTCTGAATGTCAATTCTCCTGCTCCTCAGATGCTGCCTGACCTGCTATGCTTTTCCAGTGCCATAATTTTCAACCATTGGGTGCAACAGTACATGAAGACAGCTTATCACCACATTATCAAGGACAATTTAGAATGTCAAGCAAGCATTGGTATTGCAGCCTTAACTATCACTGTATTATTAAATGCTTACATTAATGGTTCTAAGTAAAGACATATACTAAAAAAGAAAAATCCACAAATCAAAATTTGTAGATAATACAAAGAGAGAATGCTTTATAACTCATTCATATAGCCAATTAAAATTATGGGAATTTTCATGATTGTTTATTTGTGTCAGCCGTTCCATGGTCAATTGTTTTAGTTTGATACAGCAAAATATGATGCCATGAGACTTTATGTCATAAAAGGGTCAATTCTAAATGAGGACTGATGTAAAACTTGGCAATTTATTTCCCCTCGTGGGATGTGGGCATTGTTGACTGGCCAGCATTAATTGCCCATTCTCAGTTATCATTGAGAAGGTGGGGGTGAACTGCCATCTTGAACTGCTGCAGTCCACCTGCTGTCTGTGGACTAACAATGCCCTTAGGGAGAGAATTCCAGTATTTTGACCCAGTGACAGTGAAGGAATGGCGATATATATCCAAATCAGGATCATGAGTGGCTTGGAGGGAAACCTGAAGGTGATGATATTTCTACATATGTGATGCCCTTGTTCTTCTACATGGAAATGGTCTTAGGTCTGAACGATGCTGTCCAAGGATCTTTGGTGAATTTCTGCAGTGTGTCTTACACGTAGTACATACTGCTGCTACTGAGCATTGATGGTGGAGAGACTGGATGCTTGTGGATGCAGTGTCAATCAAACAGGCTGCTTTATCTTGGATAGTATCAAGCTTCCTGAATGTTGTTGTGGTTGCACTTATCCAGGCAAGTGGTATTTCATCACACTCCTGACTTGTGACTTGTGCCTTGGAGATGAAAGACAGACTTTGAGGAGTCAGGAGGTGTGTTAATTGCCGCAGTATTCCTAGCCTCTGACCTGTTCTCGTAGACACTGTATTTATGTGGTGAGTCCAGTTGAGTTTCTGGTCAATGATAATTCCCCAGGATGTTGGCAGTGGAGGATTCAGTGATGGTCACATCATTGATAGAGTTGCTGATAGATAGGAGTGTGCAGAAGGCGTTTGGTATGTTTTCCTTTATTGGTCAGAGTATTGAGTACAGGAGTTGGGAGGTCTTGTTGCAGCTGTATAGGACATTGGTTAGGCCACTTTTGGAATAATGCATGCAATTCTGATCTCCTTCTATCAGAAGGATGTTGTGAAACTTGAAAGAGTTCAGAAAAGATGTACAAGGATGTTGCCAGGGTTGGAGGAGTTGAGCTCGAGAGAAAGGTTGAATAGAATGGGGCTATTTTCCCTGGAGCATCAGAGGCTGAGGGGTGATCTTATAAGGTTTATAAAATCATGAGGGGCATGGATAGGATAAGTAGGCAAGGTCTTTTCTCTGGGGTAGGGGAGGCAAGGTGTAGAAGGCATAGGTTTAAGATGAGAGGAGAAAGATATAAAAGAGACCTAAGGGGCAACCTTATATGGTATGGAATGAGCTGCCAGAGGAAGTGATGAAGGCTGGTACAATCACAGCATTTAAAAGGCATCTGGATGGGTATATGAACAGGGAGGGTTTAGAGCGATATGGGATAAGTGCTGGCAAATGGGATTAGATTATGTTAAATAAAAGCAAATTACTGCAGATGCTGGAATCTGAAACCAAAAGAGAAAATGCTGGACAATCTCAGCAGGTCTGGCAGCATCTGTAAGGAGAGAAAAGAGCTGACGTTTTGAGTCTAACTGACTCTTTGTCAAAGGGTCAGTTAGACTCAAAAAGTCAGCTCTTTTCTTGGATTATGTTAGGATATCTGGTTAGCATGGACAAGTTGGACTGAAGGGTCTGTTTTGTACTGTACCTCTCTATGACTCTATGAATGTCAAGGGATGGTGGTTAAATTGTCTCTTATTGGTGGTGGTCATAGCCTGGCATTTTTTTGGTGCTTATGTTACTTGCCACTTGTCAGCCCAACCCTGGATATTGTCCAGATCTAGTTGCATTTGGCCATGGACTGCTTCAGTATCTGAGGAGTTGTAAATGGTGCTGAACATTGTGCAATCATTGGCAAACATCCCCACTTTTGACCTTATGATGGAGGGATGATCTAATGAAACAGCTGAAGATGAATGGGTCTGGGATACTACCCTAAGGAACTTCTGCAGAGATGTCCTGGAGCTGAGATGACTGACCTCCAACAACCATGACCCTCTTCCTAATTGTCAGATATGTCTCTAACCACTGGAGAGTTCACCCCAGATTCCCATTGATTCCAGTTTTGCCAGAGCTCCTTAATACTACGCTCAGTTGAATGCTGCCTTGCCGTCAAGGGCTGTCACTCTCACCTCATCTCTGGAATTCAGCTCTTTTGTCCAGGTTTGAAACAAGGCTGTAATGAGGTCCAGAGCTGAGTGGCCCTGATGGTACCCAAACTGAGCAGGTTATTGCTTGATAGAATTCAATCACTTTACTGATGGTGGAGAGTAGAATGATGGGACAGTAATAGACTGCATTGGTACAGGACATAGTTACACAATTTTCCATTTTGTCGGGTAGATGCCAGTGCTGTAACTGTACTGGAACAGCTTGGCGAGGGAAGCAGAAAGTTCAGAACACAAGCCTTCAGTACTATTGCCAGAATGTTATCAAGGACCATAGCCTTTGCAGTGTCCAGTGTCTCCAACCCTTTCTTAATATCATATGGAATGATTCAAATTTGCTGAAGACTGGTGTCTACAATATTGGGACCACTGCATCATCCACTTGGCAACTTCTGGCTGAAGATTGCTGTGAATGCTTCAGGCTTATCTTTTGCACTGATGTGCTGGGCTTTTCCATCATTAAAGATAGAGATATATGTGGAGCCTCCTCCTGCAGTGAGTTGTTTAATCATCTACCACCATTCACGACTGGATGTGGCAGGACTGCAGAGCTCAGATCTGATCAATTAGTTGTGGGATTGCTTAGCTTGGTCTATCATTTGCTGCTTATGCTGTTTGGCAATAAGTAGTACTTTTGGGTGGCTTCACAGGTTGACACCTCATCTTCAGCTATGCCTACTGCTACTCCCAACATGCCCTCCTGCACTCTCCATTGAACTAGGGTCGATCCCCTGAGATGATGGTAATTGTTGAGTGGGGGATATGCCAGACCTTGAAGTTAAAGATTGTTATGGAGTACAATTCTGTTGTTGATTTCCCACAGTGCCTCATGGATGCCCAGACTTGAGTTGCTAGATCTGTTCGAAGTCTGATCCATTTAGAATAGTGATTGAGCCACACAGCACTATGGAAGTGATTCTCAATGTGAAAGTGGGACTTCATCTCCACAAGGACTGTGCGGTGGTCACTCTTGTCAAGAGGCATAACAGAATCAAAAGTGTCATGAAATGGTGACATTTATATTTGGAAAACAAAGGATACAACAGGTGGAAAGTACGCTTCAGCCATACAACTCACTGGTCAACTGACACTTAGAATAAGGTGAACATTCTTTGTTTTAACAGGTTAGGAATGAAATATTGGCCTTTGAGTGTAAGATAGATTCGCTCGACTGATTTTTAGATATCAGGGCTAAATTAAAAACAGTAGATTAGATTTGATGAAAGGACTGAAGGCACTTTTGTGAGATTCACTGATGACACAAAGACATATAGAAAAGCACATTTTAGGGAAGTGTAAAGAAGACACAAAGTGATATATTTGGGTTGAACAACAGGGGAAAGATCTGATAAATGCAGTACAGTGGAAAACATATTCCTGGGATTTAGAAGTTTGAAAAGTTGGTAGATTGAAGCTGTCAGATATTAAGGGGAACAGATACTTCCTCCAAATTTACCTTGTTTTCACATATTGTGGAGTTGGGGGGCAAGGTTTTGCTATGACGGCCATGTTCAGGGTGGCCAACATGAAAGCTGATAAATTTGCTACTTGGGTATGGATTTACAAGTGACATGTGATGATCAATTCGGAAGGCAAGTGGCCCAACAAATAGCAGAATGGAAAAGGGAAGAGACATAGGAATGCAACATGTTGGTGAACCCTGGAACATGTATTCAAACTGTATTTAAACAGATGCTCGTACTTATTATCTTGGAACCTACCAAGTCACATGCAGCAAGGAAAGAAAGATGATTTTAAGGAAGAAGATCTCAGTTTGTAGAAGCTTAGAAGTTCACTGTTGCCTCCTTGCAAGCTTTCCTGTTGTATATTTGGACAAGGTTCGCTAACCTTTTTTCTCTACAGCTATGAGGACTCCAACTGACCGATCAAGCAAGCCTGCGTTCAGATTTCAGAGGGAGTCAGAGGCCCCATAAGTTGAGCATAGTGTCCCATGAATGGTCAGCTAGCAGACAATACAAAGATAGTTATTGAGGAAGTGGGGAGGCTGTAGAAGGATTTGGACAGATTAGGGGAGTGGGCAAAGAAGTGGCAGGTAGAATACAATGTAGGAAAGTATGAAGTCATGCACTTTGGTAAGAAGAGCAGAAGCATGCACTATTTTCTAAATGGGGTGAAAAATTCAGAAATCTGAAGTGCACAGAGACTTGAAAGGTCTGTTCCAGGATTCTGTCAAGATAAACTTATAGGTTGAGTCAGTACTTAGGAAGGGAAATGCACTTTTGACATTTATTATGAGAGGACTGAATATAAAAGCAGGGATGTACTTGTGAAGTTCTATAAGGCTCTGATCAGACCACATTTGGAGTATTCTGTGCAGTTTTGGGCCCCATATCTGAGGAAGGATACACTGGCCCTGGAGCAGGTTCATGAGAATAGTCCCAGATATGAAAAGCTTAACATTTGAGGAACATCTGAGGACTCTAGGTCTATACTAAATGGAATTTAAAATGATGAGGGGGATACAATTGAAACTTACAGAATACTGAATTGCTTGGACAGAGTGGATGTTGGGAAGATATTTCCACTGAAGAGAACAGTGGACAAACCATGGCTTATTGGAGAAATTAAAGACATCATTGGATGGGGAAGGTGATGGCCTAATGGCATTATTACTACAATGATAAATTTGGAGACCCAGGTAATGTTCCAGAGACCTAGATTCAAATCCTACCATGGCAGTTGGTGCAATTTGAATTCAACAAAACAAAATGGAAATGCGAATTGAATGATGACCATGAACCATTGTGTTTTTTCTTGTTGGAACAACATATCTGGTTCACTAATGCTCTTTAGGGATGAAAACTGCCAGCCTTACCTGGTCTGGCCTACATGTGACTCCAGATCCACAGCAATGTGGCTGACTGCCCCTCTGGGCAATTAGGGATGGGCATTAGGAATGTTGATCCAGCCAGTGATGCCCTCATCATGTGAATGAATTTTTAAAAATTAGATATAAAAGAAAGGCACACATATTGACAATAAAAAAATACCTGAGCATTGGGCACAATTTACAAGTCAGCAAAGGGAGGACCAAGGGATTGATTAAGAAGGAAAAAATAGAATATCAGAGTAAGTAACGGAGAACATAGAACTAAATATAAAATATTTTATCCGTATGTAAATACAGAATGTGTAGTGAAAACTAAGGTATGTCCTCTACGGTCAGAAATAATAGGGAGCAAAGAAATAGCTCACAAACTCAATTTATATGTTGTTTTGTCTTCACAAAAGGGGACACAGATAATGTGCCATAAATGATGGGGAACACCGGGTTTGGTGATAGGGAGAAGCTAAAGCAAATCTGCATTAAGGTAGAGAAATGGTGTTGGAAATATTGATGGGATTGAAGACTGATAAATTCCCAGGACCTGATAATTTGCATTCAGATTACTTAAGGAAGTGGCCATAGAAATAAATGTGCCTAACCAAATGATGGATTCTTTGACAACAAGGCCACTGACAGTCAGAGGACAATCATGGGAGCCAGGATGATGGTGCATCTCAAGCTGATGACTACACTCTGTTGTTATCAAATTGGAAGCAAATGCCAGAACTCCAGTGTAAGAATCTAGTAGAGCTTGCAGAGCTATTTTTTTAATTCACTCATGGTATGAGAGTGTTACTGGCTGGGCTAGCATTTATGATCTATCTGTAGTTGCCCTTGAGAAGGTGGTGGTCAGCTGCTGTCTTGAACCACTTAATTCATTTTGTGTAGGTAAATCCACAGTATCATTAGAAAGAGCTTTGACCAAGCAACACCAAATGAATGGCAGTATTATCCACATTAGCGTTATGAGTGTTTTGGGGGTGGGGGGAGGGTGGGTGGTGGGGAACTGGCAAATTGTGATGCTCTCAGGCACCCTTTTACCTGCATTCAGGCCACACCAAGCAACTCTTGAAAGTTCCTGTCACATACTGCCAAACTTTGCCTTACTCAAATTAAGAACATTAAGTTTTATACAAGGCCAATTCTTTTCCTTAACCATTTTAAAACCATAGGGTCATAAAGTTATAGACATGTACAGCACGGAAACAGACCCTTCGGTCCAACTTGTTCATGCCGACCAGATATCCCAAACCAATCTAATCCCACCTGCTAGCACCTGGCCCATATCCCTCCAAATCCTTCCTATTCATATATCCATCCAGATGCCTTTTAAATGTTGCAATTGTACTAGCCTACACCACTTCCTCTGGCAGCTCATTCCATACATATACTACCCTCTGCGTGAAAAGGTTGCCCCTTAGGTCACTTTTATATCTTTCCCCTCTCACCCTAAACCCTCTAGTTGTGGACTCTCCCACCCCAAGGAAAAGACTTTGCCTATTTATCCTATCCACGCCCCTCATAAACCTCTATAAGGTCAACCCTCATCCTCCGACATTCCAGGGAAAACAGCCCCAGCCTATTCAACCTCTCCCTATAGCTCAAATTCTCCAACCCTGGCAGCATCCTTTTCTGAATCCTTTCAAGTTTCACAACATCTTTTCAATAGGAAGGAGACCAGAATTGTAAGCAATATTCCAAAACTGGCCTCACCAATGTTCTGTACAGCCTCAACATGACCTCCCAACCCCTGTACTTAATACTCTGACCAATAAAGGAACGAATACCAAATGCTTTCTTGACTATCCTATCTACCTGCAACTCCACTTTCAAGGAGCTATGAACTTGCACTCCAAGGTCTCTTTGTTCAGCAACACTCAATAGAATCACTGGTCCCAAACTGCTTCCCCACTCGTACTTCAGTAACTTGCCCTGCCTTACATCCCAAGAAAAGGCCAATCTTTTCTCCTTCTATAGTAAGTGCATCCACATATTCATAAAGAAATTTTTCTTGAACACATTTAACAAATTCCTCACCATCCACGCCCTTAAAATATGGCAGTCCCAGTCTACATTTGGAAAGTTAAAATGTCTTAATATTACAACCCTGTTATTCTTCTATATATCTGAAATCTCTCAACGTATTTGTCCCTCACTTTCACACTGATTGTTGGGGAGTGTATAGTATAATTTTATCCAGGTGATCATCCTTCTTATTTCTGAGTTCAACTCATATTGCTTCACTGGATGATCCCTCTGGAATATCCTTTCTAAGTACATTAGTAATGATTTCCCTAAACATAAATGCCACTCCCTTCATCTCTTGTCTCCCTTTCTTTCCTTCCGATAGCACCTAAATCAGAATCTCCAGGACCAGTTCAAGTGTATCCCAGAACATTATGGGAAGAAATTGCTGGGCCCCAATAGAAATATTTGTATCATCTACAGCCAGAGGTGCCAGAGAATTGGAGGATGTCTAATATTGTGCCTTTACTTAAGAAAGGCTGGAAACTATAGGCTGGTTATTGCTAGTTTAATTTTTCCAATCTATTTGTAAACTAAAGTCACCATGATTACAGTTGTGTTGGCCCTCAAAGTCAGCAAAATGTCATCCTGGTTAAAAGGAGCAGCAAGCTACAGTAGCAACTGAAACAGGGAGAGGGAGCTTCAGAATGAAGTTGATGCCAAGCCAGCCAAACTGAGCCCAACAATTTGCAGAAACCCATAAGGTGACTGGAAATTCTATCTGTCTCCTTTAATCAGCATTTTGACAGTTTCTGAGCTGTGTTACCTACGTGCAGAATGTGAAGGCATTGCCCCTCATCCCATTTCCAGAAAAATGCTTAAGCCATGTGTAAAGTTAGGGAAGCTGCACACTGGAAAACAGTACCATACCTGCTCCTGTTCCAGTGCAGCACTGAGTCCTGTTTGTCACACAGGGCCAACACAAAAAAAGGCTTTTCATTTCAAGTACTAAACTGTGAAGCATTTCACGCACAAATCCTGACAGAAAGTTCAAGCTTTCTGTTTAGGAGCCGTGTAGCAGCGCCGTGTTCTGGTCCAGGGCTCGTCCGCATCCTCTTTTCTTTAACTTTTTAAAACTTTTGATCTTTTCCTCTCTGTTTCTCTTTCTCTTTATTTCTTTATTCCCCTTTGAAGTAATTTATTGGCATCTTTGTAGGGTAAGAGCAGGCCCTGCCTTCTGAACTTGTTCTGCGGCAGCAGCAGCGGGAGACCGTGGGCTCTGCAGCATGGAAGGGAGAGTGAGGCCTGCAGTGCAGAGGAGAGGGCAGGTCCAACTATTCAAGATGGCAGCATCAGCACAGTAGGCCCATCTGCTCCAGGCCAGGTGCATTCTTTTTCCTCTCTCCATTGTATCATTTTTCTTTACCGTCTTGTTTACTTCATCTTCCTGACATCATGGGAAGTCCAGAGTGGTGTAGGTGATGCCTGAATTGGGGACTCTTGGCTTTGTCGACCCAACATGTGGACTCCTGGAATTGGCGGTGAGGTGCGAATTGTAGTGATGGCAGAGCAGTGACTCCTGGCTGCAGGAGGTCCAGAGCAGGCACCTTGCAGAGATGTTGCTTAAGTCCTGGGGCCATGCTTGGACCTCAGCTGATGAAGATAAACTTTACTTAAGCATTTTCTTTTTATTCTTTTGTACCTCAAAATGGTGCCAGATTGTGACAAAACACGTTTCACTGTATCTTCCGAGATATAGGTGTCAATGAATCATTCATTCATCAAATTTGGAACTTACTTTTGAAAGTGGCATTTGATGCTTTCTCCATAGTTAATTGCAAATTTAAGCCTGAAAGATTGTGTTATCTAAAGCTATCAAGGGGTGTGGGTCAAAATGTGGATACATGTTCACGTTGAGTCACAGATCAGCAATCACTACATTGAACGACAATGAGATCTGGGGTGAAGTGACCTGCACCAGGTCCTATATTCTTATCTTTTAATGATGGTGTTCATGTAACTATTGGCCTTGTTGTTTGAAATGGATCAGAGTTTTGGAAAGTGCTGTTGAAGAAGCCTTGACAAATTGCTGCAGAAGATCACCTACATTTTCTCCACAGCAGCCATAGTATATGGGAGGTTAGAGATATTTTTTTTAAAAATGCCTGGATGTTGCACTTATGGTCTGATGTCAAGATTAGCAATGCATTTAATGGCTTAACTGATAAAATGGGAATGGTTCTGATATCACCAGAAATAGACTCCTAAGGACAGGAATTCTGTCCATGGGCAATGGTCTGTCTTGGGTGGGTAGTGTTGTTCCTCATCTTTCTTGTGCAGCATCTTCTCTAGCATGTCCTTAAATAGCTGTAGGATGTACAAATCTTTGGTTTGAAACATGGAACCTCCACTTCAGACCCTTGATTGAATTATAGTTTGTGATGTTTGTAATCAACTAGGAGGCACAGACTTAAGTCTGACTTCACATTCCATTGGGGTATGTCAGATTCAGACAGATATACAGTTTTCCTTTGATGTCCTGTGACAAATCAGAGTGCTTTACTAGGTGTTAGGCAGTGATGGTGTTCCAAGAGGATCTTTTTCCAGCATAAATCCACAACTCCAATGGATGCTAGCACAGGAATCCAGTTGAGCTGTGTTGGTCTCAGAGTTCCAGGAATTATCCTCAGAATTTACCAAGCTGACATCTATAATGTTTCAGTAATAATTCCAGAATAAGATTGAGATGAATATGTTACTATTAGATTGACGGGGTAAGTGAAGCAATGTGTTGCATGTGGGTTCTGATTCAATAACATCTTGATCTTAGTTCTAATCTCATTACTTATTGGTGAATGTATGTTCAACTACGATACCAAGGCAATTAGGTGTTGGGTCATGATTGACTGGTCAGCCATAGAATCAGACAGCAATTTGTTACTTGGCCATTGAGTTATTCAGTTTGAAAGATGAAGATCATAAGACCAAAAGACGTATGAGCAGAAGATAGAATGCATTTGGTATACTTTCTTTTATTGGTCAGAGTATTGAGTACAGGAGTTAGGAGGTAATGTTGTGGCTGTACAGGACATTGGTTAGACCGTTCTTGGAATATTGCATGCAATTCTGGTCTCCTTTCTATCACAAAGATGTTGTGAAACTTGAAAGGGTTCGGATAAGATTTACAAGGATGTTGCCAGGGTTAGAGGATTTGAGCTATAGGGAGAGGCTGAACAGGCTGGGGCTGTTTTCCCTGGAGTGTCGGAGGCTGAGGGGTGACCTTATAGAGGTTTACAAATTATGAGGGGCATGGATAGGTTAAATAGGTAAAGTCTTTTCCCTGGGTTTGGGGAGCCAAGAACTAGACGGCATAGGTTTAGGGTGAGAGGGGAAAGATATAAAAGAGACCTATGGGGCAACTTTTTCACTCAGAGGGTGGTACATGTATGGAATGAGCTGCCAGAGGAAGTGGTGGAGGCTGGTACAATTGCAACAATTAAGAGGCATTTGGATGGGTATATGAATAGGAAGGGTTGGAGGGATATGGGCCAGGTGCTGGCAGGTGGGACTAGATTGGGTTGGGATATCTGGTCAGCATGGACAGGTTGGACTGAATGATCTGTTTCCGCGCTGTACATCTCTATGACTCTATGACTGTATAAGACCATTCACCCCATTGAGTCTGCTCCACATTTCAGTCATAGCTGATAAGTTTCTCATTACCATTCTCCCACCTTCTCCTCATAACCCTTGAATCCCTTGAAAATCAAGAACCTATCTATCTCAGTCTTTAATACACACAATGACCTGGCATCCACAGCCTTCTGTGGCAGTGAATTCCATAGATTCACCAATCTCTGGCTGAAGACATTTCTCCTTATCTCTGTCTAAATGGTCTTCCCTTTACTCTAAGTCTGTGCACTCAGGTCCTAGTTTATCAAGCATGACCTCCCCTTGATGAAACCATGCTGACTTTGCTATATTTTACCATACACTTCCAAGTATTCAGAAATATCATCCTTTGCAATGGATTCCAGGATTTTATCCAGAACTAAAATGGAGCTAATTGGTCTGTATCTTTCTGACTTTTGCCTTACTCCCTCCTTAAACAGGGGTGTCATGTTAATGGAGGAGAAAGTGAGGTCTGCAGATGCTGGAGATCAAAGTTGAAACTTTATTGCTGGAACAGCACAGCAGGTCAGGCAGCATCCAGGGAACAGGAGATTCGACGTTTCGGGCACAGGCCCTTCTTCAGGAATGTTAATGACATTCCAGTCCTCTGAAACATCCCTGATTCTAGTGATTCCTGAAAGATCACCACTAACTTCTCCACTATCTTTTCAGCTATTGCCCATAGAACTCTGGGGTGTAGTCCATCTGGTCCAGGGTAATTTATCCACCTTCAGATCATTCAGTTTCTCTCACTCTTTCTTCTTGGTGATGGCCACCATACTGAATTGACAGACTCAGCAGCATTTATTGCGATAATACAAAGTAAGCTTACAGTGAACACTTATCTTCACTGCATGTTTCCTTAATATATGAAAATGTTCTTGAACCAGTCTTAGGTTATCATGCTTTGCAAAGAACCTTAACTTTGTGGGTTGCAGATCACAGGTAAATATGTTACAAAAGGCCAATATGAGAACTGACCCTGTCGGAGAACATTATAGTTCAGCTTTGACATTCAAGATGCACATGGAACTTTTGGCTCTGGATCATGGAGTTATTTAATTGTAGGATTTTCACATAGCAGATACTGTTGGGGAATTTTACTGACATGTCTGTATGCCACAATGTGACACGAGCACAGCTTATGTCAACAAATTCAATTCCTGCTTTCAAGCTTTTGTTGAACCCAGCATTAATAATTGAAGTCAGTATAAGGACTTGCTCAGAGCAGTTTAATCTTTTTGAAGATCTTCCTGTTGCGTTTGAGTTTGAGGGTATGGGTGGTTGTAGGGGTGGGGGTATGTAATTGGTGCTTCTATGGTTTTGAATTTTTAAAAATTTAATCATTCATGTGAAGTGGACATTGCTGCTGGACAACATTCATTGCTTGTTGGTAGTTGCTCTTGAGAAGCTGGTGGTAAGCTGCCTTCTTGAATTGCTGTAGTCCATTTATGTTACTGCCAGCTGAGTGATGAGATGGTAGATATGTCAGCTATTGATTGGCATTCCCTGGTTTGTCAATGGCAACTATGTTGAATTGCTGCCAGATTTCTGAGAAAGGTCTCTGGGCTATGGATGTGGTCAACTGCTTCATTGGTTTATGTTCTTCAGAAATTTTGTGTAAATTCTATAGGTTCCCTCTGATTGCTATCAATCGTCATACACTTCGCAAGTATCAGAGCTTGAGAAGCTTACTTACTTTGGTGCAGTCTTCAGAAACTGTTCAAACCTGTTTACACTTTGCTCACCATTCTTGCAGACCTTTCAGTTATAAACTTCAAATACACCATTGAGTTCATTTGAAGTTGTGAAGTAATAGTATCAGAATTGATTCTGAGCCACTGGTAGATATTTTATGAGCAACCTTTTTAGAGATGTTACACACCTCTGCATCACAAGCGCACTCCTTATTTGGACCACTGATATGGCTGCTGCTGGATCGATCATTGGGAGTGTTAGAGATTGGGTGATCATTTGATTTGACTGACTGAAATTAAATCTTTCCTGATAAAGGGCTTATGTCAGAAATGTTGATTCTCCTGCTCCTTGGATGCTGCCTGACTTGCTTTGTGTTTCCAGCACCACACTCTTGACTCTGATTGCCAGCATCTGTAGTCCTCACTTTCTCTTTATTTCAAGATTTTCTAATTTGCCTGTATGCAGAAGGGAATTGAAATTTCTCTGAAGCTTCACAAAACAAATTTGGTGATTGTCAGTTTAAGAATTTGACTCAAGTAGTTGGATTTCTCAAGGAAGGATAGGATCTGATTAGTACAGGTTTCTATGTGTCTGCCATATGTATGCTTGTTATCCTTTCAGTGGTTTTCGCTTTGAATCTATACATTGTAGTTTGAGACTGATGTGTGAGTGACATTTGGGGAGTGTGGCAAGATTGGAAGCACTGCTGAGAGCACATAAGTGGTTGACCTTTGCTGATGCGGCTGGTGAAGAAAATTTCAAGTGACTAGTCTTTCCAACTGACATTATTGAAGGTGCTAGACTGCTTCACATCGTATACAATTTTGCAGACATGCAACTAAAATCCAGTTTTGCCATTGTTCTCCCATGACATTGTTGTTGAGGTACCCCCACAAATGCATTTGCTCTTGAAGCTGTCCTTGTAGATTGCTGGGGTTGCAAAATAGCAAGCCACGATCCTCAACAATGGATCCACCACTGACCCAATACAAATGCAAACCAGGCTCATGCAAGGATGTGTAATGACATCAATGCAATTTCCCAAATCCTTTCCACAAAACCAACTGAAACATGTGGATGAATTCCATATTTCAGAAGTCTCCTCCAAGTGGGGGCAAATATCAACTGTAGAATTCAACATTGCCTCCAACATCCCAGTACACAGGTGTGTGTCATCTGTGAAAGAATGTTTGATAATGAAGATCTTAATCCCAACACCCACCTCATGTTCTACAGCACAGTGATGCTACCAGTGCTCCTGTATGAGCAAAGCTATGGACAATGGGCAACACATATCTTGGAAACTTTGAGAAATATCACCATAAGACCATAAGACATTCGAATAGAAACAGACCATTCAGCTCATCAAGTCTCCTTCATCATTCAATTAGATCATAGCCAAATTGATAATGCTCACCTCCATTTTCCTGCCTTTTCCCCATAATCAAAAGAAAGTGTTATTTATTAAAAATCTGTCTATCTCGGCCTAAATGTACATAATGACCCAGGGTCAATAGCTCTCTGTGACAAAGAATTCCACATTCTCATCTCTTTCTTAAAAGTGTGATCCTTATTGTGAGATTGCACCTTCTGGTCTGAGATTCTCACATGTGAAGAAACAACCTTACTGCATCTACAGTGTCAAGTCTTCTAAGAATCTTGTATAGCTCAATAAGGTCATCACTTGTTCTTCGATATTCCAAACAGCACAGATGCAATCTACTCAACCTCTCCTTTAAGAAAATCCCTCCATACCTGAAATCAGCCAAGTGACCTTCCTTGGACTGCCTCCAATGTCAATACATCTCTCCTTAGTTAATGCCCATGCATAATGCTAAACATTCACAAGCAAAATAAGTGCTCCAATATTTGTGCCCTCTCTTTCGCCAACATCCCTGTTATGAAGTATTGATTACAATCAATAAGCCGCTTTTTGTGGGCAACATTTCCTGCATGCTTGACACAAGATTTCCAAAATAAACTCTTGACTCTGAGGTCTTTCACATCAATTACAGGGCAGAGAAAATGCTTTTTGGATGTATTTAAAGCCTCTCTGAAAAAAATCTCACTATTTCACAGGAATCTTTAGACCATCCAAACTGGAGAAAAAGCATTTTTGAAAGTGTTGACCATTATTAACATCTCTGACAGGCTCAGATAGAGATCAAGTGCAAACAAGTACGCAGTAACCAGTGCATCCCAGCACACATCTCTTCAAACACCTGTGGCAATCCGACATAGAACTGTTAAGACACTTCAGGACCCAGAACACCTGAGTGGAAGCAAGTCAGTCTTTATTCTGAGGGACTGATGATATTAGGCCAACAGTCATTTGGTGATTTGTGGACATTATGATGGTCAAATAAGTATCTTAATGGGGATGATGTAGGGGTCATCTGATTTTAGCTCTTCTGCCAACTTGGTGATTTTTCCTTGATACATCTGACAAGGTTACTCCTGTATATCCTTGTTTTCTTGTGTGCCTTTCGTGGGTAGCTGGAATATGAGCTTGATGGATGGTGTAAGGTTTTCTTCAAGGTGATTACATCCATATTTCTTTCAGTCAGCACTTATATGAATAGCTCACATTGTGCTCAGTATATACATTTAATATTGACTTGGTAAACTCTTGTTGCTAGTTCTACTTCTTAGCTTTACAGGTGGGATTAGTTTAGTTTGAAAAATTTGCCTGGCATAGACCCATTGGACCGAAGGGCCTGTTTCCATGTCATGTTACTCTATAACTCAAGGATAATTAATTTTCCAGTCAATTTTACCGTGTACTGAGAGCCTGCTATGCATGTTTGTTAGGACTTTTGAAGGCAATATCTCCCATTTTCAAGTCGAATATTTGCTTTACAAGGGCGATCACATGTAGATTTATGTCTACTAACTGGAGGTAATGACGTTTTTGTAATGGGGTATAGTGCAGAAATAATGCAAGCTGATTTGTTTTGAATAATATTGAGCATTGTTGCATCCAGACTCATCCAAGCCTTTGCAGAGAATGCCATCATAGTACTGACGTCTGACATGAAGTTGGGAGTAGACAGACGTTACTGGAATATTCCTTGTCTCTCCTCTTGCAACATGTTTGAGGCGAGGGATGCCATGGATGTCCCTGCTGATTACACTTGCAGGAAGTGCACCCATCTCCAGCTCCTCCAAGACCGTGTTAGGGAACTGGAGCTGGAGTTGGATGAACTTAGGATCATTCGGGAGGCAGAGGGGGTCATAGATCAGAGCTTTAGGGAAGTAGTAACTCCAAAGATGGCAGATAAATGGGTGACAGTGAGGGGGACTGGGAGGAAGCAGCCAGTGCAGGGACCCCCTGCGGCCGTTCCCCTCAAGAACAAGTATACCGTTTTGGATACTTGTGGGGGGGACGACTTACCAGGGGTAAGTAACGGGGCCCAGGCCTCTGGCACGGAGCCTGTCACCGTTACTCAGAAGGGAAGGGTGGAGAAGAGCAGAACAATTGTAATTGGGGACTCAACAGTTCGGGGCACAGATAGGCGGTTTTGTGGGAACGAGAGAGACTCACGTTTGGTATGTTGCCTCCCAGGTGCAAGGGTACGTGATGTCTCTGATCTTGTTTTCCGGGTCCTTAAGGGGGAGGGGGAGCAGCCCGAAGTCGTGGTCCACATTGGCACCAATGACATAGGTAGAAGGAGCGCTGAGGATGTTAGGCAGGCTTTCAGGGAGCTAGGTTGGAAGCTCAAAGTTAGAACGAACAGAGTTGTTGTCTCTGGTTTGTTACCCGTGCCACGTGATAGAGAGTCGAGGAATAGGGAGAGAGAACAGTTAATTGCGTGGCTACAGGGATGATGCAGGAGGGAGGGATTCCGCTATTTGGATAACTGGGGTTCTTTCTGGGGAAGGTGAGACCTCTATAAACAGGATGGTCTGCACCTGAACCTGAGGGGCACCGGTATCCTTGGTGGGAGGTTTGCTAGTGCTCTTGGGGGTGTTTAAACTAACTCTGCAGGGGCATGGGAACCCAGACTGTAGCTTTAGGGTGCAGGACCTGGAGTGTAGGGAGGTTAGGAACATGGCATCAATTTCAAAGGAGGGTGCCTGTAAACAGGAAAGTGGCTTGAAGTCTGTATACTTCAATGCAAGAAGTATACGAAATAAGGTAGGTGAACTTGCAGCGTGGGTTGGTACCTGGGACTTCGATGTTGTGGCTATTACGGAGACATGGGTAGAACAGGGACAGGATTGGCTGTTGCAGGTCCCAGGGTTTAAATGTTTTAGTAGGGTCAGAGGTGGGGGTAAAAGAGGGGGAGGTGTGGCATTGCTTGTCAAAGATAGTATTACAGCTGTGGAAAGGACGATGGATGAAGACTCGCCATCTGAGGTAATTTGGGCTGAGGTTAGGAATAGGAAAGGTGAGCTCACCCTGTTAGGAGTTTTTTACAGGCCTCCTAATAGTCCTAGAAATGTAGAAGAAAGGATTGTGAGGATGATTCAAGAGAAGAGTGAAAGTAATAGGGTGGTTGTTATGGGGGATTTTAACTTTCCTGATATTGATTGGGGAAGCTATAGCTCAAGTTCGTTAGATGGGTCAGTGTTTGTCCAATGTGTGCAAGAGAGTTTCCTGACACAATATGTAGATAGGCCAACAAGAGGTGAGGCCATACTGGATTTGGTTCTGGGTAATGAACCAGGCCAGGTGTTAGAATTGGAGGTAGGTGAGCACTTTGGGGACAGTGACCACAATTCAGTGACTTTCACTCTAGTGATGGAGAGGGAGAAGTGTGCACTACAGGGCAAGAGTTATAGCTGGGGGCAGGGAAATTATGATGCGGTGAGGCATGACTTAGGATGTGTGGCTTGGAAAGGTAAGTTTCAAGGCAAGGGCGTAATTGATATGTGGAGCTTGTTCAAGGAGCAACTATTGAGTGTCCTTGATAAGTATGTACCCGTCAGGCAGGGAGTAAAGGGTCGTGTGAGGGAGCTGTGGTTTAATAAGGAATTGGAATCCCTTGTTAAATGGAAGAGGGCGGCCTATGTAAAGATGAGGCGTGAAGGTTCAATTGGGGCGATTGAGAGTTATAAGGTAGCCAGGAAGGACCTGAAGAGAGAGCTAACAGCAGCAAGGAGGGGACATGAAAGTTCCTTAGTTGGTAGGATTAGGGAAAACCCTAAGGCTTTCTATAGGTATGTCAGCAATAAAAGAATGACTAGGGTAGGAATAGGTCCAGTCAAGGATAGTAGTGGGAAGTTGCGTGTGGAGGCTGAAGAGATTGGGGAGACACTGAATGAATACTTTTCGTTAGTATTCAACCAGGAACAGGACATTGTCGTCGATGTGAATACTGAGTCAGAATTAAGTAGAATGGATGGCTTTGAGGTATGTAGAGAAGAGGTGATGGAAATTCTGGAAAGGGTGAAAATAGATAAGTCCCCTGGGCCTGATGGCATTTATCCTAGGATTCTCTGGGAAGCAAGGGAGGAGATTGCAGAGCCATTGGCCTTGATTTTTATGTCCTCGTTGTCTACAGGAGTAGTGCCAGAAGATTGGAGGCTAGGAAATGTGGTTCCTTTGTTCAAGAAGGGGAGTAGGGATAACCCTAGTAACTATAGGCCGGTGAGTCTCACTTCTGTTGTGGGCAAAATCTTAGAGAGAATTGTAAGGGATAGGATTTATGAACATCTGGATAGGAATAATGTGATCAAGGATAGTCAGCATGGTTTTGTGAAGGGCAGGTCGTACCTCACCAACCTTATTGAATTCTTTGAGAAGGTGACTAAGGAGGTGGATGAGGGGAAAGCGGTAGATGTGGTGTATATGGATTTTAGTAAGGCATTTGATAAGGTTCCGCATGGTAGACTACTGCAAAAAATACGGTGGTATGGCATTGAGGGTGAGTTGGAGGTTTGGATTAGGAGTTGGCTGGCTGGAAGAAGACAGAGGGTAGTAGTTGATGGCAAAGGTTCATCTTGGAGTGCCGTCACTAGCGGTGTTCCGCAAGGATCTGTTTTGGGACCATTGCTGTTTATCATTTTTATAAATGACCTGGAGGAGGGGTTAGAAGGTTGGGTGAGCAAGTTTGCAGATGATACGAAATTCGGAGGAGTTGTAGACAGTGAGGAAGGATGTGTCAGGTTACAGCGGGATATAGATAAGCTGTAGAACTGGGTGGAAAGGTGGCAAATGGAGTTCAATGTAGCTAAGTGTGAGGTGATTCACTTTGGTAAGAGTAACAAAAAGATGGGGTACTGGGCTAATGGTCGGATACTTGGTAGTGTGGATGAGCAGAGGGATCTTGGTGTCCATGTACACAGATCTTTTAAAGTTGCCACCCAGGTAAATAGTGCGGTGAAGAAGGCATATGGCGTACTGGCTTTTATTGGTAGAGGAATTGAGTTCCGGAGTACTGAGGTCATGTTGCAGTTGTATAAGACTCTGGTGCGGCCGCATCTGGAGTATTGTGTGCAGTTTTGGTCGCCATACTATAGGAAGGATGTGGAGGCACTGGAACGGGTGCAGAGGAGGTTTACCAGGATGTTGCCTGGTATGGTAGAAAGATCGTATGAGGAAAGGCTGAGGCACTTGGGGTTGTTTTCATTGGAGAAAAGAAGGTTTAGGGGTGACTTGATAGAGGTGTACAAGATGATTAGGGGTTTAGATAGGGTCGACAGTGAGAATCTTTTTCCACGTATGGAGTCAGCTATTAAAAGGGGGCATAGCTTTAAATTAAGGGGGGGTAGGTATAGGACAGATGTTGGGGGAAGGTTCTTTACTCAGCGAGTCACGAGTTCATGGAATGCCCTGCCAGTAGCAGTGGTGGACTCTCCCTCATTATGGGCATTTAAGCGGGCATTGGATAGGCATATGGAGGATAGTGAACTAGTGTAGGTTAGGTGGGCTTGGATCAGCGCAACATCGAGAGCCGAAGGGCCTGTACTGCGCTGTATTCTTCTATGTTCTATGTTTATCCACAATACCTGTATGGCTGGTACAGTTAAGTTTATGGTCAATCAAGACGTCCAGAAAATTGACGCTGAGATATATTTCAATGGTTATCCATTTGAAAATCAAGAGCATGAAGTTGGATCCTCACTTGTTGGAGCACCATGTGCATCCAAGACTATGTATTGATTGTCACTCCAAACATTAAGATTGTCCAGGTATTTCTGAAAATTACTACAAAAAGCAGGAAATGCTCCAGAAACTCAGCAGGTGTAGCAACGTTTGTGAGCAGAATGTAGTAAATACTACGTTTTCCGAGCTGTTATCAGTTCTGATGAGGAGTCACTTGATGAAAAAAAAACATTCTGGGCTATACATCCTCACAATCTGCTTACTGGAAGGACACCATTCCATTCTCTCATTCATCTGTCTCCATCGCTAAGATGATTGGCTTCGAAGAATTTCTCTGGGGTCACCAGCATGTGCTTTTTCAATATCTGGGTTATTATTTTCTGGTTGAAAACTGGTTTTTTTAACATAGGAAGCAAAAAACCAAACAATGCCATACGTTAAATTAATTCAATCACAGAATCCAACTGTCATCCGGCACTTGAGGGGAACATTCAGCCAGCGCAACATCCGCGAGCTCTTTTGGAGAGTATTTCAATTAGGTCCACTATGCTATTCCTAACCCATACCCTATTTTTCTCTCTCTTTCAAATATTTATTCAATATCCCTTTGAATATTAGGGATTGAGCTGTATCGATCACCTTATCAGGATCCGCATCACAATTTGGAGCCACTATGTTTTTAAAAATGCTCGTTATCTCCGTTTCTTTTACTAGTCATCCGTCTTTTCTGGTCATCGACCCTTCAGCCATTGGAAACTATTGTTCTTTCTCAATATTCTTGTTGCTGTTGTTATAACCTCTATAAAATATTTTCTTAGCTTTCCTCTTTTTTTAATGAAAACAAATTATCCGTTTTCTCCAAATATGTCATTCTTCATCCCCGGAATCTACCTGGTAATTCAGATTAGTTCCCTAATTATAAAATAGAGATTCCCCCATTATACATAATACTCAAGCAGATCGAGAAAAATGTGCTCTAAATGATGAGCTTAACTTTCTGACTTTTCTGCTTTCTTGATCCATTCACAAAATGCACAATGGACTTTATTTACTGCTTTGGTAACCAGAGGCTCAGAACTAAGGGCGCCAATTTAACACGATGAGGAGAAACTTCCTCTTTCGAAAGGTTGTAAGGTATTTTGGCACTCCTTATTGTGGGGACAGAGTCCTCATGCACATTTACGGCTTGTATAGATACATTTTTGATTAGTAGGGGAACCAAAGTTTACAGGGAAAATGCAGGAAAGTGGACATGAGAAGTGTTTGATCAGCCACGATTCTATTAAATGGTAGAGCAGCCTCGAGAGTCGAACGGGCTACTCCTGCTGCTATTTCTGATGGTTTTATGACCATCTTCGAGCTTTCCCTATAAAATTGTTTCATTAGGCATGTATGTACTCCTCCCCTTCTTCCTTTCAAACTATGCCCTGTGACGTTTTTTTGGTAAACTGTATCTTCCAACCAGACAGCCACCGATGTCTTTTGTACTCCTTCTCACCGTTTTCTTCAGTACTCCCAAGTTTGATTACAGCTGGTGCAGAAAACGTCAAGGTAGTAGCAGCACATTCATTGAAATAACATATCCAGATCTCATATAGTCTATTTTATGATCTGTATATAACTTGATCTTACATTTTTGGTCATATTAAAACAGCTAAACTTGACTAGAAGAAACTCTATTTGAAGCAAAGGGGTTCCTGCACTTTACAGACTCAATAAATGTGAGAAACGAAGCAGACTTTTTCATCACCACCACAAGAGGGTGTAACTTCAGCGAAGGAATCTTTGTGTCAGTAGATAACTCCCTCGTGTACTTGTAGTACAATGCCAGCTGTAGCTATTGGCCGGTTACCTTATAATACTTACCACGAGGTATGTTCATTTTCAAGACCGGCCCTTACCCACTTTGCGACTGGCTGACTTGCCCGAGATTGAGTTCCACAGAGCATTCTATTTTCAGGCAGAATAAAATAAATTCTTGGTGAAGTGTCCGGTATCTGAAGGAGGCTGGAGACAACGCAGCAGACCAGTTCTTTGGAGGCTGCTTCTTTGTACACTACGAAGATTTCTTAGGTTGCTGTTCAGTGCTGCCCACATTTAAGTGGTTAGAGAAAGTACTGCACTGTATGCCAATTTTAGTGCACAAATACTTATATAACATAGAATCTCAGATACATTTTGAATGAACGTGCCTTCCTCGGGTTAACTGCCTGTCACAACGTAGCCCAGGGAAAGAACTGGCAGAACAATAGGCACAATGGCATTGCCTGCATTTCCAATATAATACTGACCAATTCCTTTAACTTGGACGTAGTAAATGAAATAGAATAATGAACAGAAACTGCACTGAGGACTGCAGAAGCTGGAGAGTCAGAGTCGAAAAGTGTGACGTTGGAAAAGCACAGCACGTCAGGCAGCATCCGAGGAACAGGACAGTCGACGTTTCGGGCATAAGCCTTTCATCAGGAATGAAGATTAAGAAACAACACTGAGACTTGTTTTGTTTAAAATAAATTTATACACAGCAGCATGATGGAATAACAAACATTCGAATAACCCGAGCGCAGAAAAGTTATCGTTTGCCCCATGGACATTTATTCGTCGAACTTGCTGGGGAGCTGGGAGATGATTTCAATTATTAGATTCTCTACAGTGTGGAACCAGTCCGTTCGGCCCAACAAGTCCAACACCGACCCTCCGAAGAGTAACCCACCCAGACCCATTTCCCTCTGACATATGCACCGAACACTATGGGCAATTTCGCATGGCCAATTCACCTGACCTGCACATCTTAGGAATGTGGGAGGAAACCCACGCAGACACAAGGAGAATGTGCAAACTCCACACAGGCAGTCACCCGAGGCTGGGATCGAACCTGGGACCCTGATGCTGTAAGGCAGGAGTGCTAACTACTGAGCCACTAAATATTATGGCAATATTACTGGATGTAAGGAGTACCTAAAACAATAATAGTTTATGAAGGTATTTTTCTGAAATTAATTTAGAAAACGATAATTGTGAAAATAGTTTGCAAAGTGCTGCGGTACTGATACTACCCTCCCATACTGATGTATCAGTATTTCTCCATGCTGAGCAACTCTTGGAAGAAACAGAGTAAAACAAAGAACTGCGGGTGCTGAAAATCTGGATCAAAAACATAAATTACTGAGGAAACTCAACAGGAAGAAAACACAGTTACCGTTTCGAGTACAGCACCAAGGGGAGCAGGGTACAGAATGCTTTTTGCTTAGGGGACTTCAATAGTAATCAGGAAGTGAGGCTTGTGAGTGGCAGTACGCTCTGAACTGGCCATGCAGTAAAAGACATTGCAGTCAGGTGCACATGCAGCAGAGAAAGCATTATTTGACTATTGTTTTAATCTAAGAGGCGCCAGATTTAAAACAGAGATGAGGAGGAACTACTGCTCTTAAAACGTAGTGAATCAATGAAATTCACTACCCCCAAAGGGTACTGGACGCTGGAACACGGCACCGAAGAAAATACTTTTATAATTAGTAACGGGTTAAAGGGTTATGGACAGCAGGCAGGAAAGTGGAATTCAGACTGAGATGAGATCAGGCGTGATTGTATTGAATGGTGCAGCAGGGCTTATGGGGCTGATTGCCTACTCCTGCTTTTGGTTCTTATGACTGAGACCCAGATATATCCATTTATTACAGAATTGGCAGGAGTGATCTCGTTAAAGTGCTTGTGGAGGGCAATGAGGTAGATGTAATCTATTTGCGCTTCAGTAAGGCATTCAACAAGATTCCCCATGGGAGATTGGTGAGCAAGGTTAGATCTCGTGGAATACAGGGAGAACTTGCCATTTGGATACAGA
Organism: Chiloscyllium plagiosum; assembly: GCF_037043375.1. Classification (NCBI taxonomy): domain Eukaryota; kingdom Metazoa; phylum Chordata; class Chondrichthyes; order Orectolobiformes; family Hemiscylliidae; genus Chiloscyllium; species Chiloscyllium plagiosum. Next base: position 7,609,710 of record NW_028270154.1, on the reverse strand, counting down.
ACTGGCTCAAAGATAGGAGACTGAGGGTAGTGGAGGAGGGTTGTTTTTCAGGCTGGAGGCCTGTGACCAGTGGAGTGCCACAAGGATCGGTGCTGGGTCCACTACTTTTTATCATTTATATAAATGTGGATGTCAGCATAAGAGGTATAGTTCGAAAGTTTGCAGATGACACCAAAATTGGAGATGTAGTGGACAACGAAGAAGGTTACCTCAGATTACAACGGGATCTTGATTGGATGGGCCAATGGGCTGTGAAGTGGCAGCTCACTGTGGAGTAATCATTTGATCCAGAACATTTTCAACAGAGGAGGTCTGGCCCTCCATGAGTCAGAGAGAATTGTAAGTAGCAGATAAATTATAATACATCATAAATGGTAATTGTGTGACTCAACACATGCCAGCCAACCAGATTTTTAAAAAAAACTTGCTAGAGTCATACAGTCATACAGATGTACAGCACGGAAACAGACCCTTCAGTCCAACTCGTCCATACTGACCAGATATCCCAACCCAATCTAGTCCCAGTTGCCAGCACATGGCCCATATCGCTCCAAACACTTCCGATTCATATACCCATCCAAATGCCTTTTAAACGTTACAATTGTAGTAGCCTCCACAACTTCCTATGGCAGTTCATTCCATTCACCCTTTGAGTGAAGAAGTTGCCCCTTAGGTCTCTTTTATATCTTTCCCCTCTCACCCTAAACCTATGCTGTCTGGTTCTAGACTCCCACAGGGAAAAGACTTTGTCTATTTATTCTATTCATGCCCCTCATGCAGTTATAAACTTCTATAAGGTCACCACTCAGCTCCCAATGCCCCAGGGAAAACAGCCCCAGCCTATTCAAACTCTTTTCTGAACCCTTTCAAGTTTCACAACATCTTTCTGATAGGAAGGAGACCAGAATAGCACACAATATTCCAACAGTGGCCTAAACAATGTCCTGTGCAGCTGCAACATGATCTCCCAACTCTTGTACTCAATACTCTGACCAATAAAGGAAAGCATACCAAAACCCTTCTTCACTATCCTATTTACCTGCAACTCCACTTTCAAGGAGCAATGAAACTGCACTCCAAGGTCTCTCTGTTCAGCAACACTCCCTCGGACCTTATCAGTAATTTGATTTCCCAAAATGCAGCACCTCACCTTTATCTAAATTGAACTCCATCTGCCACTTCACAGCCCATTGGCCCATCTGATCAAGATCCTGTTGTAATCTGAGGTAACCTTCTTCGTTGTCCACTACACCTCCAACTTTGGTGTCATCTGCAAACTTACTAAACTCTTAGGCTGACAACCAAATTTATATAAATGATGAAAAGTAGTGGACCCAGCACCGATCCTTGTGGAACTCCACTGGTCACAGGCCTCCAGTCTGAAAAACAACCCTCCACCACCACCCTTTGTCTCCTACCTTTGAGCCAATTCTGTATCCAAATGGAAAGTTCTCCCTACATTCCATGAGATCTAACCTTGCTCACCAGTCTCCCATAGGAAACCTTGTCGAACGCCTTACTGAAGTGCATATAGATCACATCTACTTCTTTGCCCTCATCAATCCTCTTTGTTACTTCTTCAAAAAACTTAAACATGTTTGTGAGACATGATTTCCCATGCACAAAGCCATGCTGACTATCGCTAATCAGTCCTTGCCTTTCCAAATACATGTACTCCCTGTCCCTCAGGATTCCCTCCAACAACTTGCCCACCACTGACATCAGGCTCACTGGTCTATAGCTCCCTGGCTTGTTCTTACCACCTTTCTTAAATAATGGCACCACATTAGCTAACCTACAATCTTCTAGCACCTTACCTGTGGCTACTAATGATACAAATATCTCAGTAAAAGGTCCAACAATCACTTCCCTAGCTTCCCACAGAGTTCTAGGGTACACCTGATCAGGTCCTGGGGATTTGTCCACTTTTATGCATTTCAAGACAAACAGAGATACAGAACATGGAAACAGACCCTTCAGTCCAACTCGTCCATGGCAACTAGGTATCCTAACCTAATCTAGTCTCATTTGCCAGCACTTGACCCATATCCCTCAAAACCCTTCTATTCATATATCCATCCATTTGCCTTTTAAAAATTGTAATTGTACTAGCCTCCACCATTCCCTCTGGCAGCTAATTCTATACACGCACCATACTTTTGGTGAAAAGGTTGCCCCTTAGGTCCCTTTTAATTTTTATCCCCTTTCACCCTCAACCTATGCCCTCCAGTTTAGGACACCCCCACCCCAGGTAAAAGACCTTGTCTATTTACCCTATCCACACCCACTAATGACTTTATAGACCCCTGTAAGGTCATCCCTCAGCCTGCAACATCCCAGGGAACACGGCCTATTCAGCCTCTACCTGTAGCTCCAACACCTGGCAACATCCTTGTGAGTCTTGTTTGAACCCTTTCAAGTTTCATTATATCCTTTCTACAGCAGGGAGGCCCGACTGCACACAATATTCCAGAAGTGGCCTAGCAATGTCCTGTGGTGAGCAATGTGGAAGAAAATGCTGGAGGAAATGCACAAGGGAGAACTCCAAGGTGAAAGTGAGAGACAGGGCTAAGCACATGTCAAACAGTGGGAAGCAAAATGAAGGTAGAACTGTCTGGGTTAATAATCAGCAGATCAGGCCGAAACTCTGCAGGGCAGCAATATGCAACTGTTGATTGTAAATGTCTATCCCATATGAAATATTTTCTTTCCAAGTGGAGATTAATTCTCTCCTTCATAATTTTCTCTTATGGCTTCATACCACTGATATGAGACACTGGCTTGTAATTTCTTGGTTTATCCCTTCCAGCTTTCTTGAAATGTGGAACCACATTTGTTCTTATCCAGTGCTCTGGCATATCCCTTGTGGCTAGGGAGGAATGAAAAAAATTGGGTGTCAGCCCCTAACTCACTTAGCACAACAACCTGCAATGCAACTCAATCAGACCTGGGGATTTGTTGATTATTAAGCTAAATGATATACCCTCACTCCCTATGTCAATCTGCTCAAGATTGCATGGCCCCACTCCCCAAATTCTGTACCTATCTCCTCCTTCTTCCAAATGAAGACAGGTGTCAAATATTCATTTAATATTCAATCAATGTCGACTGGCTCCACAAACAAGTTGGCCTCTTAACACCTATATGGGCCCTTTTCTTTCCCTGGTTATCCTATTCCACTTAATATACTGAAGGAATATCTTGAAATTCTCCCTAATTTTACCACCCTATGTTTTTTTCATGCTTCCTCTTTGGTGTCCTAATAGCTTTCTCAAAATAACCTCTGTACTTTCTATATTCCACCAGAGCCTCCTTTGATTTGCTCCCTTTGCACCTGGTAAAATCATCTTTTTATAATTCTAAATATTCTGAGATATCACAGTTCTCTGTAACTTGTTGCTCAAACAAATGGAACATGTGGGGACCTGTACTCTCCCCAGTTACATTTTGAGTGTGGCCCACTATTCTGCTGTACATTTTCCCATAAGTAGTTGTTCCCAACCTACTTTGGCCAGATTTCACCTTATTTTAATTAATGGCACATAATTGACACACTTCTCGGACTTGAGCCTTGGACAGTTCACTGTTGAGAAAAAATAGTTTTGAAGTTGGCAAGATCACTTCATCCCTCTGTCCTGTTTGAGATTTGAGCTTCTCTTCTACCTGGCTCCATTGCCCACTGAATCATCAGGTCTTCTGTTGCTTCATTAAGGGTGCTGATGCTTGCTCGGTATCAGGGTGAGAAAGGGCAGCCAAGAGTGAAGAGACAATTCACCCAGTTGTAAAACAAAACAAAAATTCACCTTCCCGCAGTTCACTGCGACTCCAGTCACCACCCATTTCTCTTCTGCATTTGCTTTCAGTTGCAAACGAGGGACAGAAAGTGCCTGTGATCGAAGGAACTGCCCCTTGCAAATCTGTTACTTCCTCTTACCAGTATTTTGAACTGAGAGTCAGCTGGTTGCAGGAAGAGGAATGGTGGAACCACACATAGATGATACTGGAGAAACTCTTCATCAGTGAAGCAAGAAACAGAGTTTCGAGTTCGGTAGAGACTGGCATGATGGGCCAAATTCTGGTCATCAGGAATTAAAGAGAACTGTTAAATCGATAGTTAAAAGGCATGGGTTCACAACTGACAAGTGGACCATGATGACATGTAGGAGAAAATGAGGACTGCAGATGCTGGAGATCAGAGTTGAAAAGTTTGGTACTGGAATAGCACAGCAAGTCAGAGTGCATCCGAGGAGCAGCAGAATCGATATTTCGGGCATAAGTCCTTCATCAGGAATGTTTGATGAAGGGCTTATGCCCAAAACATTGATTCTCCTGCTCCTCAGATGCTGCCTGACCTGCCATGCTTTTCCAGCACCATACATTTTGACTATGATGACATGTAGAGAACAAGTGTTTAGTTTTTGATGTACACTGTTTTGTCAGGTGGCAGATATATATTCATTTGTAACCTTCAAAGGGAATATAACTATTTAATGAACAATACTAGAAAATGGGGAACAAGTAAGTGAATCAGATTTAATAAACTGCTCTTTGACATAATTTCAGTAGACTGCACAGTCTCAATAATCCTCTGTGTTAAAAATTACCACAGATTCACCAACCTCTGAGAGATGTAATTTCTCCTCATATCTGTCTTAAATGTGTGATTCTTACTCTGAGATTATGCCCTCTGGTGCGAGAATCTCCCTCAAATTGAAACAACCTCTTTGCATTACCCTGTCGAATCGCCGAAGAATTTTATGTTTGAATAAGATCTCTTCGCATTCTCCTGAACACCAATAAGCACATGTCCAACCATTCAACATCTTCTCATAAGAAAATGTCTACACACTTGGAATAAACAGAGAAAACCTTCTCTGGACCGTGTCCAATGCCAATATATCTTTCCTTAGAAAATGGGATGAGAAATGTTCACAATATTCAAGTTGTGGTCTGATCTGTACCTTGAGTAGTTTTAGTGAGACATAACTATTGTTATATTCTACTGCCTTTAAAATAGGACTTCAATGCATTCAGTGATAATGACCACAATTTGGTTATGTTTACAGTAACAGTGAGTAGGAATATATTCCGCACGGAAAGAGGTATAACTGGGGGTAAGGCAATTATGATTCAATTAGACAAGATCTAAGATGCATAGGATGGGGAAGGAAACTGCAGGGGATGGACACACTTGAAATGTGGAGCTTATTCAGTGAACAGCTACTGCGGGTCCTTGATAAGTATATACTTATCAGGCAGGGAGGTAGTTGTCCAGAGGGAGAGCCACAGTTTACTAAGAAGTTGAAGCTCTTGTCAAGAGGAAGAAGAAGGCTCATGTGAGGATGAGGCATGAAGGCTCAGTTAGGGGACTTGAGAGTTATAAGCTAGCCATAAAAGATCTAAAGAAATGGCTAAGAAGAGCCAGGAGGAGATATGAGAAGTTGTCAGTGGATAGGATCAAGGAAAATCCTAAGGCCTTCTATGCGTATATCAGGAATAAAAGAATGACTTGGGTAAGATCAGGGCCAATCAAAGACAGTAGAGGGAAGTTGTGTGTGGAATCTGAGGACATAGAGAAAGTACTTAATGAATTCTTTTTGTCAGTATTCACAATGGAAAAGGGCAATGTTAATGAGAACATGGAGGTACAGGCTACTAGATTAAATGGGATTGTGGTTGACAAAGAGAAGGTTTTAGCAATTTTGGAAGATCTGAAAATACCTAAGACCCCTATGCCAGACTGGATTTATCTTTGGATTCTCTAGGAGGCCTGGGAGGAGATTGCAGACCCTTTGGCTTTGATCTTTATGTCAACATTATTGACAGGAGTAGTGCCAGAAGACTGAAGAATAGCAAATGTTGTTCCCTTGTTTAAGAAGGGGAGCTGGAACAACCCTGCTAATTATAGGCCAGTGAGCCTTACTTCAGTTGTGGGTAAGGTTTTGGAAATGTTTATAAGAGATAGGATTTATAATCATCTGGAAAGGAATAATTTGATTAGGGATAATCAACACGATTTTGTGAAGGGTAGGTCGTGCCTAACTAACCTTATTGAGTTCTTTCAGAAGGTGACAGACAGTGAATGATGGTAAAATGATTGATGTGGTGTTTATGGGCTTCAGTAAGATGTTTGATAAGGTTCCACATGGTAGGCTATTGCATAAAATATGGAGTTTCGGGATTGAAGGTGATTTAGCAATTTAGATCAAAGATTGGCTAGCTGAAAGAAGATGGAGGGTGGTGGTTGATGGGAAATGTTCAACCTGGAACTCAGTTACCAGTGCCACAAGGATCTGTTTTGGGCCACTGCTGTTTGTTATTTTTATAAATGATCTGGAGGTGAGCAAAGAAGGATGGGTTAGTAAATTTGTGGATGACACTAAGGTAGGCAGAGTTATGGATTGTGACTAAGGATGTTGGGAGTTACAGAGGGACATAGCTAAGATGCAGAGCTGGGCTGAGAAGTGACAAATGGAGTTTAATACAGAAACGTGTGAGGTAGTTCACTTCAGAAGTAACAGGACTGCAGAGTACTGGGTTAATGGTAAAATTCGTTGTAGTGTCAATGAGCAAGGAGATCTCGGTGTCCAGATGCCTAAATCCCTGATAGTTGCCACCCAGTTTGATAGGGTTGTTAAGAAGGCATATGGTGTGTTGGCATTTATCAGTAGCGGGATTGAGTTTTGAAGACACGAGGTCATGCTTCAGCTGTACAAGACACCGGTAAGGCCACACATAGAGTTTTGTGCACAGTTCTGGCCATTGCCTTATAAGAAGGATGTAGAAGTTTTGAAATGGGTTCAGAGAAGATTTACCAGGATGTTGCCTGGTATGGAAGAAAGACCTTACAAGCAAAGGCTAAGGGAACTGAGGCTGTTTTCATTGGACAGAAGAAGGTTGGGAGGTGACTTAATTGAGACATAAGAAAGTTAGCATTAAGGCACTTTACCTGAATGCTCGTAGCATTCGTAACAAAGTAGATAAACTAACGGCACAGATCATCGTGAATGATTATGATATGGTAGGCATCACAGAGACACGGCTGCAGGGGGTATGCCTTTGTAGTTCCTCAATTCCACCCACACAGACTCCACATCATCAGACCCTATGTTGTTCAGTGCCATAGATTTAATTTTGTTCTTAACTAACAAGGCCACCCCGCCCCCTCTGCCCACCTCCCTGTCTTTTCGATAAGTTGTACATCCTTGGATGTTTAACTGCCAGTCCTGAACCCCCTGCAGCCATGTCTCTGTGATGCCTACTATATCATAATCATTCACGATGATCTGTGCCGTTAGTTTATCTACTTTGTTACGAATGCTACGAGCATTCAGGTAAAGTGCCTTAATGCTAACTTTCTTATCATTAGAGATATTGGAAGTCATAAGATGTCCTAAGTTATCCTTCCTTTTTGTTGCATTCCTAGTCTGCCTCAAGCTTAAATCCACCTGCATACATGTTATCCTCCTGCTTATCTTTCCATTTAACTCCATAGTCCCTGTCGCTTTCACTTTCCCTTCCCCCCAACTCAGAAGTTTAAAGTCCTACTGACCACCCTATTTATCCTCTTTGCTAGAACATTGGTACCAGATCGGTTCAGGTGGAGACTGTCCCAATGGTACAGATCCCCCCAGTGCCAATGCCCCATGAAATGGAATCCCTCTTTCCCACTGATGCCAATGCCCCATGAAGTGGAATCCCTCTTTCCCACACCAATCCCTTAGCCACGTGTTTACTTCCCTAATTTTCTTATCCCTATGCCAATTGGCATGTGGCTCAGGCAGTAATCTGGAGATTATGACCCTTGAGGACCTGTACTTCAATTTCCTTCCTAGTGCTTGATAGTCCCCAAACAGGTCCTCTGCCCAAGCTTTGCCTATGTTGTTAGTCCCAACGTGGACCACAACAACCGGATCCTCCCCCTCTCGCTCCAATATCCTTTTAAATGTTAAGGGCATTTAAATGGGCATTGGACGTACATATGGATAATATTGGAACAGTGTAGGTTAGATGGACATCAGATTAATTTCACAGGTCGGTGCAAAATTGAGGGCTGAAGTATCTGTGCTGTGCTTTAATGTTCTATGTTCTATTTGTAGCCACTATCAAACTGAACTTGGAAGTAGTTCTGTGGTCCATGCACTAGGATCTCCAACCTTTCTGTTCTGCAGCTTTCTGTTGTCTTTCCACATTTAAATATTCAGCTCTTCTATTATTCTCGTCAAAACGTCTAACCTCACAAATACCGATATAATAGTCCATCTGCCAAGTTTTGGCCCACTCAATTAAACTGATTATATCTCTCTACAGATTCCATGTGTCATCGTTAATACACATTTTCCACTATTTTTGTATCATCAACAAACATGGTGTTAGCACATTCATTTCAGTCTCCAAGTCATTAATTTATATAGTAAGTTCTTATGGCCCTGTGGCACATCAATAGTTACAAGTTGCCATCCTGAGAACTCCCCATCTAAAACAACTCTCTGTTTTCTATTAGTTAACCAATCCTGAATCAATGCTAATATACCAAGTCCACAACATTACCTTATTCAGTATTCTCATGTGCAGTACATTATCTAATGCTTTTCGGAAATCCAAATATAGTATGCCTACTGGTCTCTCTTCATCTACCCTGCTTTTTACTTCCATGAAGAATTCTAATAAACTTGTCAGTCAGAATTGCCTCTCATGAAGGCTAATGATTCTTGGATTACATTGTGTTTTTTTTAATTCTTTAAATTACTACTATATTTTTCATAACAGAATATTATGCTTTCTTAAGAACAGATGTTTATTGGACTATAGTTACCTTTATTTTTCTATCTTTTTGAATAAAGATATTACATTGGCAATTTTCCAGAATCTAATTTTCTAGAAAAATATTCTACTGGTGCATCTCTGTCGCCATTCCCTTTAGAATCCTCAGACCAACCTATTTCAGCCTTCTGCCAATTGGTTTTCCTAGACATTGTTTTTTAGTGGTAGTTATCGTGTTCACTTCCTCTCCCCCTTTGCTCCTTGTTTATTTAGTATATTGGAAATGTTCTTTGTAAACTCTACTATGAATACCATACCATAAGAACTAGGAGCAGAAGTAGGCCATCTGGCCATTCGAGCCCCCTCTGCCATTCAATATGATCATGACTGATCTTTACATGCTTTATCTCCCCTTACCCACCCATAACCATTAATTCCTTTACTGTTCAAAAAATGATCTATCTTAGTTTTAAAAATATTTGCTGAGGAAGCCTCAACAACTTCACTCGACAGGGAATTCCATAGATTCACAACCCTGTGGGTGAAGAAATTCCTTCTCAATTCAGTCCTAAATCTGCTCCCCCTAATTTTGAGGCTATGCCCTCTTGTCCTAGTTTCACCCACCAGTGGAAACATCCTCTCTACCCATATCTTATCTATTCCCTCCATAATTTTATATATTTCTATAAGATTGCCCCCTCATTCTTCTAAATTCCAATGAATATAATTCCACTCTATTCAGTCTCTCCTCGTAAGCCAAATCCCTCAACTCCGGAATCAACCTAATGAACCTCCTCTGCACTGCCTCTAGTGCCAGTACATCCTTTCTCAAGCGAGGAGACAAAACTGCAGCAGTACTCCAGGTACCTCTCCAGCCTCAACATAACCTCCCTGTTTTTAAATTCAATCCTTTTAGCAATGAAGGACAAAGTTTAATTTGCCTTTTTAATTACCTGTTGTACCTGCAGACCAAACCGCTGTGATCAATGCACCAGGGTACCTTGGTCCCTCTGCACAGCAGCATACTGTAATATTTTATCATTCAAATAATCCTTCTTACTACCAAAATGGATGATGTCACATTTATTAATATTGTACTCCATCTTCCAGACCTTTGCCCACTCAATTAAAGTATCTATGTCCCTCTGCAAAGTTTCACAGTTCTCTGCACACTTTGCCCTATCACTCACCTGAGTGTCATCTGCAAAATTTGACACACTACACGTGGCTCCAAATCATCTGTGTGAATTGTGAATAATTGTGGTGCTAACACTGATCCCTGAGATACGCCACTAGTCACCAATCACCAACCAGAAAAGCACTCATTTATTCTACTCTCTGCTTCCTGTTAGCTAACCAATCCTCTATCATGCTAATACACTATCTGTAATGCTATCTTTATAATACCTATCTTTATCTTATACAGCAGATGTTCATGCAGCACTTTGTCGAAAGCCTTTTTGAAATTTAGGTACACCACAACTACCGGGCCCCCATTGTTGACTGTACTCACATCTTCATAGAATTCCAATAGGTTAGTTAAGCATGATCTGCCTTTCATGAACCTATGCTGCTTCTGCCCAATGAGACAATTTCTGTCTAGATCTAGATATCATGCCACAATGACATGTCGATTGTCTATTAGTTCTGGCCAAACATATTCTGTCCTCAGCCATTCTGGTTCATCCTTTCTACCCAGCACTAAAATATTCTCAATTTTTCGTATGTCAATCCATTTTCTTTCTTTTATACCCTATCTTTGTTGAACACTTGATATCTATGAATCCTGATCCTGCATTATATTTGAAACAAGAGTTTCATCTGCAGTATATCATAATGTTACCTGTTTTCCATCTGCAAATTGAGAATCGAAGAGTGAGGTGCTGGAATAGCATGGCTGATCAGGCAGCATCCTGATGAAGGGCTTCTGCTCGAAATGCCGATTCTCCTGCTCCTCAGATGGTGCCTGACTGTTTGTGCTTTTCCAGCACTACACTCTTCGACTCTGATCTCCAGCATCTGCACTCCTCACTTTCTGCAAGTTGAAAATGCCAGTATTAACTACCATGCCACTTACGACATTTCCTCTTATTTGACTCTACTTGATGCTATGTTCTTTCTTATTAGGAGTTAGTTTTCATTCTGGCTCCTTTTTCTGGCTTGTTTCATTTTGTAATATTGCCTCCTTCCTCTGATTTCCCTTGCCAAGTTCATTTAAGATCGCCCCTGTTGCACCATAAACATCGTCTGATCACCCTGCCTCTCAGAGGGCTTGGAAGTTGCTAGTGATACATCAATGTTTGTTATGTTTCGCAGCAAGTAAGCAAATCATATTTCAGGAACATGCTTAACATATTATCACCATATCATGGCAAAAGATGCAATGGTTTCAAGGTCATATAGATCAAAGGTATATCAGTTCTAATAGTAAACAGAAAGAGTGATGGGGTCCTTCAATGGGAGTTCAGGATGTTAGGTTGTAAACTGAAAAGCCAGACATCTGGGCTTGTAATCTTGGGATTTCTCCTTGTGCTATCTGTCAGTGATATGAGGAATATGAAAATAATAGTTAAAGTGTGGCTAAAGAGTTGATCTAGGAGAGATGGCTTCAGGTATGCGGATTGTTGGGACTTCTTAGAACATAGAACAATACAGCGCAGAACATGCCTTTCAGCCCTCGATGTTGCACTGACCTGTGAACTAATCTAAGTCCATCCCTCTACACTATCTCATCATCATCCATATACTTATTCAAGCATTATTTAAATGCTGCTAAAGTGGCTAAGTTAACTGTATTGGCAAACAGTGCATTCCACACCCTTATCACTCTGAGAAAAGAACCTGCCTCAGACAACTGTCTGAAATCTATGACCCCACAACTTGCAGCTATGCCTCCTCGTACAAGCTGACATCATCATCCAAGGAAAAAGACTCACTGTCCACCCTATCTAATCCTCTGACCATCCTGTATGTCTCTATTATATCCCTCTTAGCCTTCTTCACTCTAATGAGAACAGACACAAGTTCCTCAGCAATTCCTCTTAAGACCTTCCCTCTAGACCAGGCAACATATTGGTAAATCTCCTCTGCACCTTTTCCAATGTTTCCACATCCTTCCTGTAATGGGGTGACCAGAACTGTACACAATATTGCAAGTGAGGCCACACCAGCGTTTTGTACAGTTGCAGCATGACATCACGGCTCCAGAACTCAATCCCTCTACCAATAAAACCTATCACACCGTATGCCTTCTTAACAGCACTATCAACCTGGGTAGCAACTTTCAGGGATCAGAGACAACAAGATCCCTCTGCACAGCCACACAACTAAGAATCGTTCCATTGATTCTGCGTTCATGTTATTCTTTCCATAGTGAATAACCTCACATTTATCTGCACTGAACTCCATTTGCCACCTCTCAGCTCAATTCTGCAGTTTATCTAAGTCCCCCTGCAACCTGCAACCTTCTTCCACACTGTCCACTACTCCACCAACTTTAGTGTCATCTGCAAACTTACTAACCCATCCATCTATGCCTGTGACCAAGCCATTTACAAAAATGACAAACAGCAGTGGTCCCAAAACAGATCCTTGTGGCACACCACTCATAACCGGACGAGTGGAAAGGGATAGGTACATGCCACAAGGCAAGAGCTATAGATGGGGGAGGGCAATTACAATGCAAGAAGGCAAGACGAAGGAGGCATAGAATATTTCCATTCAACCACCACTCGCTGCCTTCTTAGAGAAAGCCAGTTTCTAATCCAAACTGCTAAATCACCCTTAATCCCATGCCTCTGCATTTTCTCCAAAGGCCTACCATGTGGAACCAAATCAAAGGCTTTATTGAAGTCCACGTACACCACATCAACTGCCCTACTCTCATCCACATGCCCTCACCTTCTCAAAACACTCAATGAGGTTGGTGAGACACAACCTTCCCTTGACGAAACCATGTTGACTATCTCCAGTCAAATTGTTGCCTGCTAGATGATTATAAATCCTATCTTTTCAAAATCTTTTCCTCCAACAGACGTAAGGCTCACTGGTCTATAATTACTGGGTCATCTCTACTGCACAACATTTGCAATCCTCCAGTCCTCTGGTGGTACTAAACCTGCAGACAATGACAACTCAATGATCAAGGCCAAAGGCTCCACCATCTCCTCCCTAGCTTTGCTGAGAATCCTTGGATAAATCTCATCCAGCCCAGGAGACTTATCTACTTTTACACTTTCTAAAATTGATAACACCGCCTCTTTACTAACCTCAATCCTTTCCAGTCCAATTGCCAGTATCTTAGTCTTCTCCTCTATAATATTCTCCTTTTCCTGAGTGAAAACAGATGAGACACATTTGTTTAGCACATCTCTGATCTCCACAGGGTCCACACACAAATTCCAACTTCTGTCTGACTGGCCCTATTCCTACCCTAGTGATACTTTTATTCCTTGCATACCTATAGAAGGCTTTAGGGTTCTCTTTTATTCTACCCGCTGAAGACTGCTCATGTCCCCTCCTTGCTCTTAACTCTCTCTTTAAATCCTTCCTAGCTAATCTGTAAAACTCCATCGCCTCATCTGAACCATCTCGTCTTAACATCACATAAGCCTCCCACTTCCACTTAACAAGAAACACAATTTCTTTAGTAAACCAGGGTTCCCTTATCTTATAACTTCCTCCCTACCTGACAGGGACATACCTGTCAAGGACACAAAATATTTGTTCCTTAAACCAGTATCATATTTCGATTGTCCCCATCCCCTGCATTTTTTGACTCCATTCTATGCCTTCTAAATCTTGGTTAATTGCATTATAATTGCCCTCCCTATCTATAACTCTTGTGTTGTGGAATGTACCTATTCGTTTCCATCGCTAAACTAAACATAACTAAATTATATTCAATCTCTCCAAAGTGCTCATCTACCACTAAATCAAACACCTGGCATTGTTTATTACCAAGTACCAGATCCAGTGTGGCCTCCCCTCTGTGTCAGGAAACCCTCCTGCACATATTGGACAAAAACAAATCCATCTGATGTACTAAAGTTATTGCATTTCCAGTCAATGTTGGAGAAGTTAAGGTCCTCCATAATGACCACGCTGCTCCTTTCACTCCTATCCAGAATTGTTTTGCCGATCCTCTCCTCCACATCCCTGGAACTTTGCGGAGGCCTATAAAAAATTCCCAGCAGTGTGACCTCTCCTCTTTTGTACCTAACCTCAGCCCATACCTCCTCAGTAGATGAGTCTTCATGAAAAGTTCTTTCAGCCATCATTATACTGTCTTTGACTAACAAAGCCACACCTCACCCTCTTTTACCACCTTCCCTGATCTTAATGAAAGATCTAAATCCTGGAACCTGCAGCATCCATTCCTGACCCTGCTCTATCCATGTCTCTGAAATGGCCACAACATCGAAGTTCCAGGTAACTATCCATGCTGCAAGCTCACCTACTTATTCCAGATACTCCTGGCATTGAAGTCGACACACTTCAAACCAGCTTGCTATCTGTCAGCACACTCCTGTGGCCGTGAAATCCTGCCCATGTCCTTCTTACTCATATCCTCCTCAGGTTCCCATCCCCCTGCTGAGCCACTTTAAACCAACCTGAATAGCACTAGAAAATTTCACACCCAGGATATTAATACCCCTCTGGTTCAAGTGAAGACTGTCCTGTTTATAGAGGTCTCACCTTTCCCAGACTGAGCCCCAATTATCCATGTACCTGAAACCCTCCCTCATGTACAATCCCTGCAGCCACGTGCCCAGCTGATATCTCTCCCTGTTCCTCACCTCGCTAGGTGCATTTAAACTGGAGGGGCACAAGGACCCTGCCATGGTTGGTTTTCTAGTGTCGCTCAGAAGAGTTTAAGTTCGTGTGGCAGGGAATGAGAACCAGAGTAGTCAATCACCAGGTGAAATGACTGAGGAATTAGTGACTATTTCCAGTAAGGCTAAGAAGAACAGGCATTTAGAGGTTACTGAACATGACAGAAAAGGTGCTCTGAACTATATTTGTTTATGAAGTGTATGACAAGGCAGATAAACGTAGAGCTTGGATTCGAACATATGACTATGACATTGCAGTTATTACAGTGTACTAGCTGAGAGGGATAAGAGTGGCAACTTAGTACTCCTGAATTCAGATGTTCTGGTGAGACAGAGAGAGATTTAAAAGAGGTGGGTGAGTTGCATTACTGATTAGATAGAAAATCACAGCATTGCTGTGTGAGGAGTATGTAAGGAGGAAGAGAGTACCTCAGGAAAGGATGTGCCCACTCAAAGAGAAAATTTATTTGTGGAGGAAATCGGTGAGAATCTTAATGAATACTTTGCATCAGTATTCAGAAAGGACAAGGAGATGGTGGATGGCGATATACTAGGGCATGTTGGTGTAAAAGAAATTAGGTTTTCATTGTTTTGAAAAGCATTAATGTAGATAGATCCTGAGGACTTAATGGGATCTATTTCACAATACTGAATGAGGTAAGCAAGGTAATTACTGGGACTCTATTCAATAATTTTGTATCATAGGCATGTAAGTTGCCTCGCTGAACTAGAAGGTTTGTTTTCAGATGTTTCATCACCACACTAGGCAACATCATCAGAGAGACTCTCCGGTGAAGCACTGGTGATATGTCCCGCCTCTCTATTTATACGTCTTGGTTTCTTAAGGGGGGTGGTGTCATTTCCAGTTTCTTTTTTAAGGGACGGTAGGTAGGATCGAAATTGATGTGTTTTTTGATGGAGTTCTGGTTAGAATGTCATGCCTCTAAGAATTCTTGTGCATGTCTTTGTTTCATCTGTCCTAGGATGTATGTGTTGTTCAAGTCTAAGTGGTGTCCTTCTTTGTCTGTATGTATGGAAATAAGTGATAGTGGGTCATGCCTTTTGGTGTCTAGTTGATGTTGTGTATTCTGGTGGCAAGTTTCATGCTTGTTTCTCTGGTGTAGTCTTTTTACAGTTGTTACTGAATATGGTGATGAAACGTCTGAAAACAAACCTTCCAGTCAGCAAGCTAACTTACATACTTATCACCAAACTGAGCTACAAATCTTCTAAAAATTTATAATCTTTGTATCATCTTTGGTAACAGAAGAGGGAGAGAACTTGGGAATGGCCAATGCTTTTCCTTGTTTAAGAAGTGCAACAGGAATAATCCAGGAAATTACATGCCAGTGAGCTTTCAGTCAGTGGTACAGAAATTATTGAAGAAGATTTTTAGGGATAGGATTGATTCACATTCTGAAAAACGTGGTCTTATCAGCATGGCTTTTTGTGGCAGGGTGGGTGGGGTGGGGTCATCATGTATCACAAACTTGATTGAGTTTATCGAGGGAGTGACAAAGATGATTGTTGAGGGCAGGGCAGAGGATCTTGTGTCCATGGACTTCAGAACACAGAGGTGAAGTCACATGTAATCATGGTGAGCTGGTAAGATGGATACAGAACTGGCTTGATCATAGAAGACAAAGGATAGAGGTGGAAGTGGAAGTGCATTTTTTTTGGACTGGAGAGTTGTAATTAGTGGTGTTCCACAGGGATTAGAGTTGGGCCCTGTGTTTTTTGCAGTGAGGAGGATTGCTAGAGGAATTGCCAGGATATAGGTAGGCTGGAGTCTTGGGCAGAAAAATGAGAGATGGAGTGTAATCCAGACAAATGTGAGGTGATGCATTTTGTAAGATCTGATACTGGAGGGAAGCTGACATTAAATGTCAGTATCCTTAGATGCAAAATCTTACATGGATGCAGCCATATAAGTCCACAGTTCCCTGAAAATTGAAACACAAGTGTATAAGGTGATCAAGAAGGCATAGAATCATACAATCCCTATAGTGTGGAAGCAGGCCATTCAGCCCATCGAATCCACAATGACCCTCTGAAGAGTACATGTACTCTATAGGGTAGCATGGAGGCTTAGTGGTTAGCACTGTTGCCTCACAGGTTCAACACCCGGGTTTGATTCCACCCTTGGGCGACTTTGTGTGTGGAGTTTACACATTCTCCCCTGTCTGCATGGTTTTCTCCAGGTGCTCCGGTTTCCTCCCACAGCCCAAAGATGTGCAGATTAGGTGAATTGGATAGGCTTAATTGCCCATAGTGTTTAGGGATGTGTAGGCTAGGTGCATTGGTCAGGGAAAATGTAGAATAATAGGGTAGAGTAATAGGTCTGGGTAGGATACCCCTTAGAGTGTCAGTGTGAACTCATTAGGCCAAATGGCCTGTTTCAACACTGTAGGGATTCTACGATTTCTGTGATCAGTCATAGCATAGAGTATAAAAATTGACAAGTCATGTTGCAGCTGTAAAGAACTCGAGCTGGGTCATATTTGGAATATCACATACAGTTCTGGTCGCCACAACACCAGATAGATGTGAAGACTTTGGAGAGGGTGCAAAAAATGTTTATCAGGATGTTGCCTGGTTTGGAGGTGTCACAAAGGTGGTCTTTCTTTTAAAAAAAGCTGTTCCTTTTCTCAATGATACTGTGTTCTTGATTTTTTTTTCAGAGGGGTCATGAGACTAGGACCCGTGGACACAGCCTTAGAATTAGAGCGGGTAAATTCAGAACAGAAATGCGGAGACATTTCTTCAGCCAGAGAGTGGTGGGCCTGTGGAATTCATTGCCACAGAGTGCAGTGGAGGCTGGGATGCTAAATGTCTTCAAGGCAGAAATTGATAAATTCTTGATGTCACAAGGAATTAAGGGCTACGGGGAGAATGCGGGTAAGTGGAGTTGAAATGCCCATAAGCCATGATTGAATGGCGGAGTGGACTCGATGGGACGAATGGCCTTACTTCCGCTCCTATGTCTTATGGTCTTATAAAGCACTGAAATGACTGGTTTGGTACAGAGATAAAAGGTTATTGAGAGGCCTTTTGTTTATATGTAAACAGATGAGACTTTAAGCCTAAGCTTTTATGATTTAGGAGTAACTTGTATAAGGCAAGGGGAGTGGCCAGCTCTCTCGCTCTAGAGTTCAGTTCAGAAATTAAGTTAGAGTCAGTTCAGCAGTGGGCTGTGTGGAAACATGTTGCTAGACTCTCTGTCCTTCTGCCCTTCTAACTTCGACCTGTAAGCCTTTGCTTCATTTTTACTGTGTTTAAGGGTTTTGTTTATTGTCACTGTTGTGCATATTCGGAACAGCATAATTAAGTCTAGTTTGGATAGAGTGGGTTCTTGCAGGTATTCCTTATTCTGTTTCATTCTGTAATTTTGTGAACACATTTTTGTCTGTTTTCAAACCTGGTAACCAACCTAGCTAACTTATTCCAATTAATTTTCACTGTGCACTTACCAAAACAAATTGCAAAGTTATGGGCTGGGCTGCTTAAGAAGGTTTTGAGTGGTCTGGCCTAGTCCATAACAGAGGACATATTATCTGCGAGGAGAGGTTGGACAAACTTGGTATTGAGAAATCATCTTATGAAGAAAGGCTAAACAGGCTGGAACTGTCCGCATTGACGCTTAGAAGAATGAGATATGACCTCACTGAAACATAAAGGATTCTACTAGGGCTTGACAAAGAAAATGCTGAGAGGATGTTTCCCCTCATAGGAGAGTCTCGAATTGGAGTAAACGGGCAAAAATTTAAGACTGAGATGTGGAGGAATTTCTTCCCTCAGAAGACTGACAGACGTTGGAACTCCTTGTCACAAAGAGTTGTGGGGGCACAGTCCTTTTGTACTTGTAAGGCTGAGATATATGGATTTTTGATCAGTCAAGAATTAACAGTGCAGGAAAGAGCACATGAGGACTGCCAACTCAGCCCTGATCCAACTGAATGGCAGAGTACGCTTGAGTTGCAGAACGGCCTACTCCAGTTCCTACTTCTTATGGCCTTGCAAACTGTTTTCATGAGCACCAAACTCCAACTTGAATTGTCATGACGAACTGTTACTTTATTTCTACTTAAGGCCGATCAAGGTAGAAGTCCTTTATCTCTTTTTTTGAAAAACAATATAAACTGAGTTTCAATATTCTTACGGCCATAAAGGTTAAGGTGAAAAGGACTCCTTGTAGGTTTGAGCAAAATTCACATTTAAAACGCTTATTACATCGTTAATATGTACGTTGAAAGCCAAAGTTCGTGTAACTAACTAGTCTCGTGTCCGGAACAAAAGCCGTTTTAAGAACTGACATGTTATTTGCTCGCTTAAAGAAGCTTAGATCGATGAAATATCCAGTTGTTTTCACCATTTTCCTTTTCCATTTCGGCGCCAAAACTGTTGTCACATCATCACTCCTTAGAGGTTGTGATCTCCCTCTAGTGGCTGAAACCTGTAACAATAGCCTTCAAAATTCTAAGACACAGACCCACACAGGGTAAAACTATCAAAGAGAGGTCATAACTGTGCAGAGGAAAATAGATACAAAAGAAGGAAAATAAAAGGGCAGAACATCAAACCAAGTAAAAGACAGAAACAAACAAACACTGTATCCAATAAAATTAAAATAATGCAACAGCCACTCAACAAAAGAAAGTCACAGGGGACTTTCGATTGTCAGTTGAACGGCGGTTTATATCTTAATTCAATTACAGCTATACGTGCTATATGCATCTTTACTTCACAGATCAGACAATAAATGAATCAGAGAGGAGGCCTCTGTGTATCAGACTTGCAATGGGTAAGGAGGTGCTTTGAACAATAAACATTAAGTTGTATTTCTGTGGATGAACACATTCATCCAGGACAGATCTGGAGAGAACAAGCAAAAGACTGCGATCTTGGACATCTGGAACAATAACGGAAAATGCTGGAGAAACTTTGCAGGACTGGTTGCATCTGCAGAGAGAAAGGGAGAAAGAGTGAAAGACTGTCAATATTTCACTGTTCTTTAGATCGGAAAGGAGCTGTAAAATCGCGATTTTCCTTGCTATTGACCGCGCCTGGATAAACATGTGGAGCAGACGGTGAGGATCCCCAAAGCAAAATACATCGGAAGTGCTAATTTTGTTAAAGGAAAGGTGAACATGTGGGTATAAATGCTAGGTTTGACAAAGAGAAAACGAATCTACTCTGCTGAGAGCAAAGCTAACAGGACAAAAACAACACAAAAGATTCGGAGTTCTTGCCCTGAAATTGTTGGTTACTGCAGTGTGATCAAACAATTGTAAAGTACCGATACAGAAAATTACACCACTGATGCCTTGCTGGAAGATAGTTGCGAGCATGAAACCATTTTCTTTTCAGAACATCAATTACAGCAAGCTTGTGTTGTAAAACTTGTATGCACCCCCCTCCTCCAAAACCCCTCCCCCCTCCCCCCCCCGCCCCCCACCTCGTTCCCCCGCACCCCCTCACCGTACTTTTGACTGTGGGCTAAATGAGGAGAAAAACAGTTTTAAAGGCGAAAGATGATTCAGGGATTTCTGACCTTTCTTTTTAAAAAAAATAAAGCAACCTGACACTCTGTTAGAGTGCTATTTGCAAAAGTGGTTGTGCAAGCATTAGGGCAAATGTAATTAAACACGAGCTGGGGACAGGAGGATGCATGCAAATGAAGATTTGGCTGGTAACGCATAGCTGATGGTCAGTGAAACAGTGACCAGGTATTGATGTCAAAGGCCTTCAGCTTGCGGAATTAGTAAACAATGTGATGAGCTCTCAGTTATCTGAACAACTTGGGATGTGAATGTTCAGGTCAGATGGGAAGGATTTGTTGTTGGTCTGTACCTAAACAAAACTCAACACTGAAGATAGCCAATTTATTACCCTCCATTAATACCGAAATAAAAGGCCTCCTATTAGTGGCAGCCAGTCATCCTGTGATTTCTACAAGCAAATTGATGAGATGGAGAAGGGACATTAAGAGGCAATCCTCCTGACAAACCAAATAGATCATCTCAGTGCATCCTGGAGCGAGGAACAATTGAACGTTACACCATAATCGTCCACCCATAATCTCCAATGTTTCTTTCCTATCCTTATGTCGCAGGGTCACATTATAAACATGAGAAGACTGGCAACCTGGTGTGTGCGCGCTTGTGTGTGTGTGCGTGTGTGTATATTTCAATGCAAGGAGTATGGCAGGCATGAAAGATAAGTTTAGACCTTAGATGAGTTTAGCAACATGGAACTACGATGTTGTAGCGATTACAGAAATTTGGATGAGAGAAGAGCAAGACTGGAAACTCAACCTTTCAAGGCTGAGATGTTTCAGGCATGATAAGGAAGTATGCAAAATACGCGGGGAGTTGCATTAGTAATTAAGGAGAATTTTACAACTGCACTGAGAGAGGGCATCTTTGGAGGGGTCATCTGGTGAATGTGTATGAGAAGAACTCAGGAATAAGAAAAGAGCAATCACTATGGTGGGGTTATCGTATCGACCTTCCAATAGCCAACAGGAGATAGAGGACTGATACGTTCGAAGATCGTAGAAATATGTGAAAATAACAGGCTTATTGCAGTGGCTGGTCTTAACTTCTCAATTTAACTGGAACTTTCATATTATCAAGGGCTTAGAAATGGCAGAACTTCTTATGTGCATCCATCTTGAAACAAGATGCAGATAATCCAACTGGGGAAGAGAATGCAAAAGACCTCGCATAAGGAATAATCTGGCCAGATGATCGAAATTTCAGTGGGAGTGCATTGTGGGAAATATGACCGTAATTCCGTAAATTTTAAAGTAGTTATTGACAAAGATATGGCTGGTCCTCAATGCAAAACTAGGAAGAAGGCTAATTACAACAGTATTGGGAAAGAAGTGGAGAAATTAGATTGGAATCAGCTACTTTAGAGGAAATTCACATCTGACATGCAGGAGTCTTTTAAAATCCAGTTGATCAGAGTTCAGAAACAGCATTTTCCATTGTGATGAGATAAGAATGGCAAGATTCGGGATCTGGGTGCCGAGATATTGAGCGTTTAGTCAAAAAGAAAACAGGAGGCATATGCAAGGTTTAGGAAACCGGAAACAGACAATGCCCTTGAGGATCATAAAGGAAACAGGAAAGACCTTCAACAAAGAATTGATAGGGCTAAAAAGACCATGATATGTCCATGACAAGTAGAATTAAAGAGAATCCCCAAAAACGTTGTAGATAAATAAAGAGCAAGAGCGTAGCTAGAGAAAGAGGAAGTCCACTCTCGATTAAAGGAAAAAAAATATGCATGGAGTGACAGTAAGTATGTGAGGTCCTAAACAAATTCTTCACTTCGGTACTCATCAAAGAGATCGACATGGATGATGGTAAGATTCGGGATGGATATTTTGATATTCTATAACATGTTGATATTAAGAAGAAGGAGGTGTTGGGTGACTTGAAAAACTTTAAAGTAAATACGTCCCAAGAGCCTAATGGGATCTATTCCAGGTTACTGAACGAGTCAAAAGAGGAGATTGCTGGAGTTTTGACAGAGAATCGCAATATCCACTTTCACCAAAGACAAGGTGCCAGAACAATGGAAAGGTGCCAGAACAATGGAGAATATCCATAGTTGTTCGTCTGTTTAAGAAGGGAAACAGGGCTAACCAAGGAAATTATAGGCTCAGAAGACTTATGTCAATAGTACAGAAATTGATGGAGCAGGTTCCTCGGGACAAAATTTACTTGCATTTGGAAAAGAATGAATGTTTTAGCAATAGTCAGCGTAGCTTTATGCAAGGAGATCTTCTTTCACAAACTTGATTGCGTTTTTTTTAGGACGTGATGAAGATGATCAATGAAGGTAGGGCAGTGGGTATTTATGAACTCTGCATGGACATTACTAAAACATTTGACAAGAGCTGTCATAGTAATCTGGTCCAGAAAATTAGGTCGCATGGGAACTGCAGTGAGTTGGTAAGTTGGGTCTAAAATTAATTTGGTCGTGGAAGATTGTAGGTTGTGGAGGGGTGTTTTTCTGACCTGAAATCTATGACCAGTGGTCTTCTGCATAGATCAATGCTGGGACATCTGTTGCTTGCAATTTACATGAATAATTTGGATAAAAATTTAGGTGGTCTGATTCGTAAGTTTGCAGATGACATGAAAATTGATTGAGTTCTGGATACTGAGGAAGATAACAAACAAGCTGTAAAAACGAAAGCCAGTGGGTGTGACCTACTGAGATTTCCAGGAGGCCTTTGACAAAATGCTGCACAGGAGGCTGCTAAATAAGATACCAAGCCATGGTATTGGGACAAAGTACTGTCATGGATAGAGGATTGGCTGACTGGTAGAAGACAGAGAGTCAGAATTAAGTGGTCTTTTTCAGGATGGCAGCTGGTGACTGGTGTAGTTCTGTAGTGTCAGTGTTGGGACCACAACCATTCCTGTTAAACATTAATAACCTGGATGAAGGAATTCAGAGTATTATTGCTCAGTTTGCAGATGAAACACAGACAGGTGGAGGGACGTGAAGTGTTGGGGAAGTGGAGAGGTTGCAGAAGGTCTTAGACAGGCTAGGAGAGTGGCAAAGAAGTGGCAAATGAAATATAATGCGAAAAATGTGAGGTTATACATAATGGTAGTAAGGATAAATGCATAGACTATTTTTTAACCGGGAAAAAAAGCTTCTGAAATCTGAAACACAAAGAGATTTGGGAGTCCTAGATCAGGATTTTCTTAAGGTTGCCACGTAGGTTAGGAAAGCAAATGCAACTTTGCCATTCAGTTCAAGGAAGCTCGAATACAAGAACAGAAATGTGATGCTGAGGCTGTGTAAGGCTTTGGACAGACAGTATTTGGATCATTGTGAGCAGTTTTAGGTCCATGACGAAGGAAGAATATATTGTCATTGGAAGGGGTCCAGAGGAGCTTCAGAAGAATCATCCCAGTCATGGATGAGGTACTGGTACTGAACTTGATGGAGTTTAGGAAAAGGGGAAATCATTTCCTTACAGAAACTTACAGAATACTGAGCTGCCTGGACAGAATGGATTATTAGAAGTTGTTTCTATTCACCGGAGATAGTAGGAACTGAGAGCACAGTTTCAGAGTAAAAGGATGACTCTTTAAAACTGAAATGATGAGAAATTACCGAGCTAGAGGGTGGTGAATTTGTGGAATAAATTGCTGCAGAATGCTATGGAATGCAACTAATTGAGTGTCTTTAAGATTTGTACGGGGACCAAGGTTTATGAGGAGAAGGCAGGAGAATGGTGTTGAGAAATCTATCAACTATGACTGAATGGCATAGCAAACTCAAGGAGGCGAATGACCCTATTCTGCTGTGATATCTGGACTTTAAATGTTTTTTCACATTGGGACCATGTGGATGTCAACGTGCGTCACACGTGCTGAAATGTCCGGCAAGCTTACATTTCCAATTGGCAAAATTTCGCTGCCCGATTCTAACTCACAATTCTCCTACAGTGTGGTTTTAATCACTGTAATGAAATGAATGAATTGAAAACAAATCTGTTCGTGGGGAGACTATTCCAATCAAAATTCACGCTTCACCGCCTAGTTTATTTCCTATAGCGTTATGTGGTGATTGTAATGTGTAGACTTTTCATGGCTTTAATGTTTTTCAGCTATGTGACTTTTAGATTTTTTTAGTTTTGGAAGGCCAAATTTGAATGCAGGATACAGGGGTAAAGGCAAGATTCTAGGCAGAGTGGAGATCAGAGGGATCTTGTGGTCCATGTAAATAGACCCCTCAAAGTTGCCACCCAGCCTGATAGTGTTGTTAAGAAGGTGTGTGGTGTATTAGCTTTCATCAGCAGGGCTATTGAGTTTAAGAGCAGTGAGGTTATGCTGAAGCTGTACAGAATCCTGGTTAGTCCACGCTTGGAATATTGTGTTGAGTTCTTGTCGTCTCATTATAGAAAAAAATGTGGAAACTTTAGAGACGGTGCAGAGGAGATTGACGAGGATGTTGCCTGGACTGGAGGGCATGTCTTATGAAGAAAGGTTGAGGGAGCCAGGATTTTTCTCATTGGAGCGAAGAAGGATGAGAGCTGACTTGATAGAGGTGTACAAAGTGTTGAGAAGCATAGAGAGAGTGGATTGATAGAGACTCTTTTTTTCCCATGGCAGAAATACCTATCACGAAGGGACATAATTTTAAGGTAAATGGAGGAAGGTTTAGAGGAGATATCAGAGGCAGGTTCTTTACTCAGAGAATGGTGAGTGCATGGAATGCACTGTCAGCAGTGGTAGTAGAGTCAGATACATTAGGGACATTTAAGCATCTCTTGGATAGGCACATGGAAGTTATTACAATGAAGGTTATGTCAGTTAGTCTGATCTTAGAGTAGGATAAAAGGCTGGCAAACCTTTGAGGGCTGAAGAGCCTGTACTGTGCTGTATTGTTCTATATTCTATGTTATTGCGTTCACAGATCAGTAGTGTTTTCCTTGTGGCAAACATAACTTTTAGTACAAACTTATCATGTTTAACTTGTATTCCATTGTTTCATGTTCATACCCAAAGTATTTTTTTAACATTCCATGTTTAAAACAATTACACCATTAAGCTTCATCATTCCATGTCCATTCATTTCCCTATAGATGTATACTACTTTTTGCGAGGTCTTGCACTTCGGAAAAAAGAATACAAGCATGGACTACTTTCTAAATGGTGAGAACATTCGTAAAGCCAAAGTACAAAGGGATCAGGGAGTGCTAGTCAAGGATTCTCTAAAGGTAAACATGCAGGTTGAGTCCGTGATTAAGAAAGCGAATGCAATGTTGTTAATTATCTCAAGAGGGTTGGAATATAAAAGCACCGTTGTGCTACTGAAACTTTATAAAGCTCTAGTTAGGCCCCATTTGGAGTACTGTGTCCAGTCCTGGTCCCCACACCTCAGGAAGGACATACTGGCACTGGAGCGTGTCCAGCGAAGATTCACATGGATGATCCCTGGAATGGTAGATCTAACATACGAGGAACGGCTGAGGATCCTGGGATTGTATTCATTGGAGTTTAGAAGATTAAGGGGAGATCTAATAGAAACTTACAAGATAATACATGGCTTGGAAATGGTGGACGCTAGGAAATTGTTTCTGTTAGGCGATGAGACTAGGACCCGTGGGCACAGCCTTAGAATTAGAGGGGGTAAATTCAGAACAGAAATGCGGAGACATTTCTTCAGCCAGAGAGTGGTGGGCCTGTGGAATTCATTGCCACGGAGTGCAGTGGAGGCCGGGATGCTAAATGTCTTCAAGGCAGAGATTGATAAATTTTTGATGTCACAAGGAATTAAGGGCTACGGGGAGAATGCGGGTAAGTGGAGTTGAAATGCCCATCAGCCATGATTGATTGGCGGAGTGGACTCGATGGGCCGAATGGCCTTACTTCCACTCCTATGTCTTATGGTCTTACTTTTTCTTGTCACCCATGCCCTCTCAAACCTCCATTCCCAAGATACTTGGGACATATAGAATGCACATGTAGAATGGTGACACATGTGATCGTTGATAGATGATTGTGTTCAGTTACAAAATTTTGTTTTCTCAATCATTGATCAACAGCTGTCTTCCAGTCCTACAGAGCAGTTTTTATAATACTTAAAATGACCACACAAAGTATCTATCCAGAGGGTTTTATGTTTCACCCTTTTGGGCTTTGAATGCCATCCATTCAAATCACTTGTCATCCGACATCAACCACTTCGCTACTAAATACGAGAAGAATGTGTATCTTGAATTTATTGTAATATGGACATGTAATTTACTGAGGTGAGAGAAGAACAATTTATATTTGGGCGACATGGTGGCACAGTGATTAGCACTGCTGCCTCACAGCGCCAGAGACCCGGGTTCAATTCCCGACTCAGGCGACTGACTGTGTGGAGTTTGCACATTCTCCCCGTGTCTGCGTGGGTTTCCTCCGGGTGCTCCGGTTTCCTCCCACAGTCCAAAGATGTGCAGGTCAGGTGAATTGGCCATGCCAAATTGCCCGTAGTGTTAGGTAAGGGGTAAATGTAGGGGCATGGGTGGGTTGCGCTTCGGCGGGGCGGTGTGGACTTGTTGGGCCGAAGGGCCTGTTTCCACACTGTAACTAATCTAATCTAATCTAATCTAATCTATACTTCAGTTTGTGAATACAATGTCCAATTTCTGACCCTGACTGGAAGAAGAAGGAGGCTTTTGTTAGGTGAGGCAAGGAAGGAAAGAGCAGAGATGCTGTCAATAATATTCAATTCCTCTCTGGAAACAGCATAGGAGTCAGAGGATTGTACTGCAGCCAATGTAGTATCATTATTCAAGAAGGGAGGAAGGATAAACCAGTAAAATACAGACCAGATTCTAAAATCTTAGCAAACAAGGAGGCAAAGGTCAATGCCAGCCCCAACATCTGGAATAAATGATGAGGGCAAACCAGCAGGCAATAGAAAAAATGACAGTTAAAACTTCTGTAAATGTATAAAAAGGAAGTGAGAGATCAAAGTGAACATAAGCCCCTTGGAAAATAAATCTGGAAAACGGTTATGTGGAACAAGGAAATCGCAGAGAAGTTTAACAAATAGTTTAAATGAGTCTTTACAGGGGAAGATGTTTTGAACATCCCAGTTATACTAAAAGAAAGGTAATGTATGAAGTACTAATCACTATCATTTAGACAAACCACTGAAGTAAAAGACATATAAATCCCCTGATCCTGATGGCAGGCATCCTAGGATCCTAGAAGATATAGTTGCAGAGATCCTGGATACATTGTTTATAATTTTACAAATATTCTTGGATACTGGAGAGGTTTGGAGGACTGTCAATGCGACACACCTGTTCAAAAAAAAGGAGGTAAAATCCAGGTTAGCCTACCAATCAGATTACCATCTATTGTTGGAACAGTATTGAAACAAGTTATTAAGGCAATAATATTAGAATATTTGAAAAGTGATAATTTAATCAGAGTCAGCATTGCTTCATGAAAGTGAAATTGTATCTGACTAATTTATTGGAGTTTTACAGCAAGTACCAACTAGAGTTGATAGAGGGAAACCAGTAGATGCGTTATATTTGGACTTCCATAACATGCTCCAGAAAACGTTAAGTCATAAGATAAGAACCCATGCTGCTGAAGGCATTATATTAGCTTGGATATAGAATTGGATAATCCACACGAAACAGAGAGTGGGTTAATGGGTTTTATTTCAGGTACCACATGGCTGGCACCAAACTGTTTGCTACATGTATTAATACCTTGGAGGAAGAAAGCCAGTGCATTGTAGCCATCATTTCAAAGTGCTAAAATAGGTGGAAAGACAGATTTCAAGATTGAACAAATACTTTGTTGAGAGACATTGATAAGTTAAATAAATAGGGAAAAATTGGCAAATGAAGTATCATTTGTGAAAATGTGAAGTTGTTTGTTGTGGAAGGGAGACCAAAGCCTTATTTAAATGGAGAAAAAGAACTGCAGAAATCTGAAACATAAAAAGACTTGGGCCCACTTTTGCATGAAATTCAAATTGCTCGCACACATGATCAGCAAGTAATCGGGAAGGCTAATGAAATGTTAACCGTTGTTTCTAAGTGATTGGAATACAGCTATAATGAAATCATTCATTACAAGGTGCTGGTGCAACCACATCTGGAGTACAGTGAGCAGGTTCTTTCGCTCATTGAACAAAAACATTTCATATCATTTCAAAGGAGGCAGTTCAAAGAAGGTTCATGAGGATGATTCTTGTTATAGACAGATTGCCTTATACATTGCCAAACAGGTTGGGACACTATTATTTTGGAATTTTTGAGAAGGAGAGGTCATCTCATTGAAGTATACAAGTTTTTAAAGGGATTTGACAGGGTGAATACTGAGAGGATGTTTCTTTCGTGTGCAAATCTTGGACTAAATCGCCTCGCCTCAGATTGAACTTCAGTAAGGTATTTGACAAGCTTCCTCATAGTAGAGTGGTTAGCAAGGGTGGATCACATGGAATACAAGGAGAACTAGCCATTTGGATACAAAATTGGCTCGGAGATAGAAGACAGAGGTTGGTTTTGGAGGGTTGCTTTTCAGTATGCTACAAAACTTTTGCTGGTTCCACTGATTATCGTCATGTATATAAATGATTTGGGTGTGAACATAGGAGATATAGTTAGTAAGTTTGCAGATGGCACCAAAATTTAAGGTGTAGTGGATAGCGAAGAACATTACCTCAGAATATAGTGAGATCTTTATCAGATGGGTCAATGGGCTGAAGAATGAAAGATGGAGTTTAATTTAGAAAAAGTGTGAGGATCTGAATGTTTGAAAGACAACTCAGGGTAGGACTTATGCACTTAATGGTAAGGTCCTGGGGAGTGTTGCTGAACAAAGAGATCTTGGAGTGCAGGTTCATAGTTCCTTGAAAGTGAAGTCTCAGGTAGATAGAATAGTAAAGAAGGCATTTAGTAAACTTTCTTTTATTGGTCAGAGCATTGAGTACAGGAGTTGTGAGGTCTTGTCACGTCTGTTCAGGACATTGGTTAGGTCACTTTGGGAAATTACATGCAATTCTGGGCTCCCTTGTATTGGAAGGATGTTGTGAAACCTGAAAGGGTTCTGAGAAGATTTAAAAGGATGTTACTAGAGTTAAAGGGTGTGAGCTATAAGCTGATGGTGAATAAGCTTGGGCTGTTTTCCCTGAAGCATTGGAGGCTGAGGAGTGACCTTATAGACCTTTATGAAATCATGAGGGGCATGGATAGGATAAATATACAAGATCTTTTCCCTGTGGTCTGGGTGTCAAGAATTAGATGGCTTAGGCTTAAGGTGAGAGGGGAAAGATTTAAAAGGGACCTAAGGAACAACCTTATTCATGCAAATAGTAGTGCCTATATGGAATGACCTGTTAGCAGAAGTGGTGGATGCTAGGACAATTAAACATTTAAAAGGCATCTGGATGGTATATGAATAGGAAGGGCTTACAGGAATATCGGCCAAGTGCTAGCAAATTGGACTAGACTAATTGAGGATATCTGGACTGCATGGACGAGGTGAACTGAATGGTCTGTTTCCATGTTGTACATTTCTATGACTCCATGAATCTATGACTAAAGGGGGCTAACTAAAGATTGAGATAAGGAGGAATTTCTTCTCTCAGAAGATTTTACGTCTTTGGATCTCCTTGCCTTAGAAAGCTGAGGGGGTAGATTCCATGTTTATAGGGAATTTCAGTTACGTTCATGCATTTGCATCTAATGGATATTGTCCATCAGAATGTTAGAATTACACTCATAGAGGGGGATATGCCTAGTCGTATTATTCCAAACTATTAATCTGGAAACTCAGCTAATACCCATCAGGGAAGGAAAACTGCTATCTTCGCCTGGACAAGCGTGAATGGCAGATTTCCTTCAACAACACTTGGAAGAAGCACTGAGGATGACAAGAGAACAAAATGTACTCTGGGTCGGGATTTCAATGTCCATCACCAAGAGTAACTCTGCATTGAATTATTCGGGTCCTAAAGGACATATCTGCTAGACTGGGTCTGCAGCAGGTGGTGGGGGAACCAACAAGATGGAAAAAAAACACACTTGATCTCATTGTTCCCAATCCATTAGCTACAGATTCATCTGTCCGTGATAGTATCAGTAAGAGTGACCACCTCACAGCCCTTGAGGAGACGGCATTCCCTTTTACATTGACGATAACCTCCATCATGTTGTGTGGCATTACCACCATACTAAATGGGAGAGACTTCGAACAGACCTAATAATTCAAGGCTGGGAATTCATGAGATGCTGTGGACCATCAATAGAAACAACATTATATTCAGCACAATGTACAAACTCATGGCACTACATGTCCCCCACTCAAACATTACCATCATGTCAGGGGATCAAACATGGGTCAATGTTCAGTGCAGGAGTTTATGCCAGGAAGAGCACCAAGCATACTTGAAAATGAGGTGCAACCTGGTGACGCTACCAAACAGGACTATTGTAAGCTAAACAGCATAAGCTGCAAGTGATAGACAGAGTTAATGATCCCACAATGAAAGAATCTGATCTAAGCTCTGTCGTCCTGTCACATTCAGTCAAGAGTGTTGGTGGACAGGAAATAACTAACTGGAGGAGTAGGCTCCACAAATAACCCTATCCCCAATGAAGGAAGAGCCCAGCACATCAGTGCAAAAGATAAGGCTGAAACATTGGCAGCAATTTTCAGTCAGGAGTACTAAGTGGATGATCCATCTCAGCCTCCTCCAGTGGAATCCACCATTACAGATAACAGTCTCCAGCCAATTCGATTCACTCCAAATGATATTAAGAAATGGTTGGAGGCACTGGGTGCTGTAACGTCTGTGGGCCCTGACAACATTTTGACCATAGTATTTGAAGGCTTGTGCTCACATACTTGCCATTCCCCAAACCAAGCTCTTCCAATACAGTTACTGCATTGGCATCTATCGATAATGGGAAAATCACCCAGGTGTACCATATGTATAATAACCAGGGCAAATCCAACCTGGCAAATCACTGCCCCATCAGTTTACTCTCGATCTTCAGTAAAGCGATGGAATGTGTAATCGACAGTGCTATAAGCAGCACGTGCTCAGCAATATCCTGCTCGTAACATTAGTTTGCATTCTGTCAGGGCCACTTGGTGCCTCATTACAGCCTGCCTTTAAACATGGGGAAAAAAGAGCTAAATTCCAGAGATTAGGTTGCAGTGACAACCCATGACATCCAGGATGTATTCGACAATGTTCTTATGGAACAGGTTAGACCCCCTTAAAATATTTTGAGAAGGTTGCCTGGACCCTAACCTTTTCTTAATTTAAAGGTAGATATGAAGTGAGTGTTCCAGGTGTAATGCATCTTGTCAAACCACTTGGCTTTAAGCAAAAGAGAATTTATTTAAACACCACAGTTGTAGGATGAACAAGAGAAAGCAGAATTTAAATAACTTAATTCTTGGGAAACTTAACCAAAACTCAATACTGTAACACAATTACCTGTTCGAGTGTAGTAACATTCCACACACACACCACCTTGACAAAAAAGGTAAATCCAAATACAGATTCTTACAGACAGGAATGAACAGCATCCAGCTGTGTTTTAGAGAAAGTCAGTCAGAAATCGTTTACTGAAGCTTGCAAGTCCTCTGGTACTCATGCATCTTGTGACTGTTACACTAAAAAAAAATTGAACCTATACTGCTAGAACTGATCAACCCCACTCCATTGTTAGATCTGTTTTTTTTAAAAGACAGATTCAGGGTAGCTCCATAGCACTTTGGAACCTCTGCCTTTAGAACCTCTCTTCAGAAATGCCCAGGAAAAAAAAAGCTTTTTAAAGTGACAGCATCGTCACAGCGAGACATCAAGGAGCCTTGGCAAACTGGAATCACTTGATATCGGGGCACACTCTTCGCTGGTTGAAGTCATAGCTGGTATGTGGAAAATGGTGGTGGTTGTTCAAGGTCAGTCATCATAGCTTCAGGACATCTCTGCAGGAGTTCCTCCGAATAGTTTCCTAAGTCCAAACATCTTCAGGTGCTTTATCAATGACATTCCCTCCACCATAAATCAGAACTGGGATGTTCAATGATGAATGTACGAAGCATTAGAAATAAGATAGATGAGCTTGAGGCTCTTTTGGAAATTGGAGATACGATATTGTGGAGATAACTGAGACGTGCCTTCAAGTGGACAGGGCCTGGGAAATGAATATTCAAGGCTACACGTGCTATCGTAAGGACAGACTGACGGGCAGAGGGAGTGGGGTGGCCATGTTGGTAAGGGATGATATTCAGTCCCTTGCGCGGGGGGGACCGAGAATCAGGGGATGTAGAGTCAGTGTAGATAGAGCTGATAAATACTAAGGGTAAAAAGAACCTCTTGGGATTTATCTACAGGCCCCCAAACAGTAGTTTGGATGTCGGATGTAAGTTGAATCAGGAGCTGAAATTGGCCTGTTGCAAAGATGTTAGAACAGTTTTTATGGGGGATTTCAACATGCAGGTAGACTGGGTGAATCAGGATGGTATTGGACCTCACGAAAGAGACTTTGTGGAGTGCCTCAGAGATGGATTCTTCCAACAGCTGGTCCTGGAGCCGACCAGGGAGAAGGCAATTCTGGATCTGGTATTGTGCAACGAACCAGAATTGATCAGGGACCTCGAAGTGAAGGAGCCATTGGAAAGTAGTGACCATAATACAATTAGCTTCAATCTGCGATTTGAGAGGGAGAGGGTACAACTGGAAGTGACAATACTTCTGTTGAATAAAGGGAACTATGGAGCTATGAGGGAGGAGCTGACCAAAGTTCATTGGAGCAATACTGTTGCAGGGATGATAGTGGAGGAACAATGGCGGATATTTCTGTGTATAATGCAGAAAATGCAGGATCAGTTCATTCCAAAAAGGAAGAAAGATCCTAGGAGGAGGCATGGGTGGCCGTGGCTAATGAGGGAAATTAAGAAGCATATAAAGTGAAAAGAGAAAAAGTATAACATAGCAAAGATAAGTGGGAAAACGGAGGACTGGGAAGCTTTTAAAGAACAACAGAGGATTACTAAGAAGGAAATACGCAGAGAAAAAATGAGGTACGAAGGTAAACTGGCCAAAAATATAAAGGAGGATAGTAAAAGCTTTTTTTAGGTATGTGAAAGGCAAAAAAATGGTTAAGACTAAAATTGGGCCCTTGAAGACAGAAACAGGGGAATATATTACGGGGAACAAAGAAGTGGCAGAAGAATTGAATTGGTACTTCAGATCTGTGTTCACTGGGGAAGACACAAGCAATCTCCCTGAGGTAACAGTGGCTGAAAGACCTGAACTTAAGGGAATTTACATTTGCCAGGAATTGGTGTTGGAGAGACTGTTAGGTCTGAAGGTTGACAAGTCCCCGGGGCCTGATGGTCTACATCCCAGGGAAGTGAAAGAGGTGGCTCGAGAAATCGTGGATGCGTTGGTGATTCTTTTCCATAGTTCAATATATTCGGGGTCAGTTCCTGCCAATTGGAGGGATTGGAGGGTGGCCAATGTTGTACCACTTTTTAAGAAAGGTGGGAGAGAGAAGACAGGAAATTATAGACCAGTTAGTCTGACCTCAGTGGTGGGAAAGATGCTGGAGTCTATTATAAAGGATGAAATTACGACACATCTGGATAGTAGTAACAGGATAGGTCAGAGTCAGCATGGATTTATGAAGGGGAAATCATGCTTGACTAATCTTCTGGACTTTTTTGAGGATGTAACTCTGAAAATGGACGAGGGAGATCCAGTAGATGTAGTGTACTTGGACTTTCAGAAAGCTTTTGATAAAGTCCCACACAGGAGGTTAGTGAGCAAAATTATGGCGCATGGTATTCGGGGCAAAGTACTAACTTGGACTGAAAGTTGGTTGGCTGATAGGAAACAAAGACTAGTGATAAACAGCTCCATTTCAGAATGTCAGGCAGTGACCAGTGGGGTACCGCTGGGATCAGTACTGGGACCGCAGCTTTTTACAATATATGTTAAAGATATAGAAGATGGTATTAGCAATGACATTAGCAAATTTGCTGATGATACTAAGCTGGGTGGCAGGGTGAAATGTGAGGAGGATGTTCGGAGATTACAGGGTGATCTGGACAGGTTAGGTGAGTGGTCAGATGCATGGCAGATGCAGTTTAATGTGGATAAATGTATGGTTATCCACTTTGGTGGCAAGAACAGGAAGGCAGATTACTATCTAAATGGAATCAATTTAGGTAAAGGGGCAGTACAAAGAGATCTGGGTGTTCTTGTACACCAGTCAATGAAGGTACGCATGCAGGTACAGCAGGTAGTGAAGAAGGCTAATAGCATGCTGGTCTTCATAACAAGAGGGATTGAGTATAGAAGCAAAGAGGTGCTTCTGCAGCTGTACAGGGCCCTGGTGAGACCACACCTGGAGTACTGTGTGAAGTTCTGGTCTCCAAATTTGAGGAAAGACATTCTGGCTATTGAAAGAGTGCAGCATAGGTTCATGAGGTCAATTCCTGGAATGGCGGGACTACCTTACGCTGAAAGACTGGAGCGACTGGGCTTGTATACCCTTGAATTTAGAAGACTGAGAGGGGATCTTATTGAGACATATAAGATT